>NW_010551477.1:0-2089 GCF_000687285.1 Phaethon lepturus
TTTCCAACCTTAATGATTCTTTGATTCTATGGTTCTGTGAAGAGCATTTTGTGCTCTGACAGAAATCGTCATGAGAAGGGCACACTGATACTTAGTGCCCTTACTTTTCAAATCTCACTTCTCAAACAACTGAAACACAACGTTTTGTTGAAATGCATTTTCTATATGTCGTCCTAATTAAAAGCTTCAACCCACCCTGTTTCAAACCCAGTTTCATGAGTTTACAACAGGGATCGAGAGCAGCCCTGCTGAGAAGGACTTGGGGCTAATGGTGGATGAAAAGCTGCACATGAGCCAGCAATGCACACTCGCAGCCCAGAAGGCCAACCGTATCCGCGGCTGCATCAATTGTGCCCCACTCCGCCACTCTGGTGAGACCCCACCTGGAGTACTGCGTCCAGCTCTGGAGCCCTTGGCGCAGAAAAGACATGGACATGTTGGAGTGGGTCCAGAGGAGGGCCACCAAAATGCTCAGAGGGATGGAACACCTCTCCTGTGAGGACAGGCTGAGAGAGTTGGGATTGTTCAGCCTGGAGAAGAGAAGGCTCTGGGGAGACCTTATTGCATCCTTTCAATACTTAAAGGGGGCTTATAAGAAAGATGGGGACAGACATTTTAGCAGGGCCTGTAGTGATAGGACAAGGGGTAATGGTTTTAAACTAGAAGAGGGTAGATTTAGACTTGATAAAGGAATAAATTTTTCACAATGAAGGTGGTGAAACACTGGAACAGGTTGCCCAGAGAGGTGATAGACACCCCATCCCTGGAAACATTCAAGGTCAGGTTGGACGAGTCTCTGAGCAAGCTGATCCACTTGAAGATGTCCCTGCTGATTGCAGGGGGGTTGGACTAGATGACCTTTAAAGGTCCCTTCCAACCCAAACTATTCTATGATCCTGTTATAAATGATTTAGTCCCAAATCTAGAAAATGATTTAGTCCCAAAAAAAAAATGATTTAGTCCCAAACCTAAAACTGGATTTACTTGTAGATGAAGAACTTCTGTTGAGAAATGAGGCAGATCCAAAGCCTATAGTACTGAAACAGTGTGAGCTCAGCAAGTATCCTTTCAGTTCTGATAAAGGGTGAAACTTAGGATCTCAACATCATCAAAGAATATACGTTGCTAAAGAAAAGTTCATTAGCTGCACAGAAGCAGCATAGGAATAGAAAAAGACTATTAAAACAGTTAGTGATGAAAATTGTCTCCTAAATTATGTGAAAGGCAAAAGAATGACAAAAGTTGCTGTCAAGGTGCCAGTGGAAAAGCTCTCCTGAAAGACATAGCCAGTGCTGTGTAAGTAATAACAGGGAACGTTGAGAAGAGGTGTTAAGTTAGTATCATATTCGGGAAACAAATCACAGGTCATAAACATAAGCGATCAGGCTAAAGTGAAGTAAATATTGCTAGTGACCACAAAGAGCACATATTCAATGTATTTTCAGGCAGTGAAGGAAATCTGCCTGATATTCAGTCTCTTTAGGAAACGTTTGTTCAAAAGAATGCTGTATTCAACAGTCAAGAAAGCAGAAGTATATGGCACACAGGGAATAATAATAATGTTATCATTCCTAATGTAGATACTCCAGGACATTAGGGGGAAAATGTTATTTGGAAAAATATGCATATATGTTAGTAGTCTAATGAAGGAAAATAGCAGCATTATGGGGTACAGGAGCAAAGGTGTTGTGAGAGATATGAATGGAAAAGAAACTATCTCTGAAAGTCTAGACATAAACTCCCTAAAGAATTCTTAACTTCTGAAGAGATACTAAATATATAAACATTGAATGGGAGATAACATGAAGATCGAGTTTAAGTACAGTGCTGTCGTGGTTTAGCCCCAGCCAGCAACTAAGCACCATGCAGCCACTCACTCACTCCCCCCTCCCCCAGTGGGACGGGGGAGAGAATTGGGAAAAAACCTGTGGGTTGAGATAAAAACAGTTTAATAGGACAGCAAGAGAGAAGGAAACAACAATGATAACAACAATAATAATACCGACAAAGGAATGTACAAGAACAAGTGATGCCCAGTACAGCAATTGCTCACCAACTGGTGATCGATAGCCCATCCCCGAGCAGCAAT
>NW_010551478.1:0-331 GCF_000687285.1 Phaethon lepturus
TTGGCTCTCCGCTCTCTCCGGCGTGCCCAGGCTTTCGGCGTTAGGAAATACCCTCGGGGTACGGTAGCGCGCACTTCTCTCCCGGAAAGCTGCCGTGGCGACAAGCCCTGCGGTGGTGTTTTCTGTTTTTTTAGATTTATCAGCACATTTCCTAGAACCAGGCGTGCGGCAGAGGGGCTGTTCTTGGCTGGCTTACTTGTATTTCTCCAAGATTTCCTGGAAACCCAGAAGGTCGCTGTAATTGTCAGCCCTTACCACGTGCATCTGGAATTTGGGGGATGCGAACGTGACGCTGGAAGGGAGCGACGGCTCGCACCCGACGGAGACTAAA
>NW_010551478.1:383-693 GCF_000687285.1 Phaethon lepturus
GGAGCGAGGAGCGGAAATGGAGCCGCTCCTCCGTACGTAGCGATGTAGCAAAAAAACCCCGTTAATTATTTGGAGGGGGGGGGAAATGCCCGAAGCAGGATGTAACACGGTGGTGGAACGGGTGTCTTGGTGTCCGTGGGTTGGCCGACCCAACGCAACGGGCTCCGGTCCCGGGTTCGTGAGAGCTGCTGCACGCTCCCGCGCTGCGTGTTCCGCAGCTGGGCGCTGGTGCAGTTAAAGGGTGTTTATCTCGCCCAGGAACACGTGCCTCGCACAAAAAAAGCAAATTATCCTTTCTTTCTAGTTTTGT
>NW_010551479.1:0-735 GCF_000687285.1 Phaethon lepturus
GTGGTGGGGAGGGAGCGGCTTGTCTTGGTGCCAGACAGCTGCCCCTGCCAGGCCCTTCGTGAATGCCCCCAAGTGTGGTTTGTGCATTGAGATTGCCAGGAGCAGCAGCCCAGCCTGGCAGGGCCAGCCCGCCTCACTGCCGGGACACTGGCACTGGCCACGGCACAGGGACCATCCTCGGGGCTAGTGCCTGGGTGTGAGGGAGCCACCAGTCACTGGACCAAGCGTCGAGGCAAGCCCACAGAGAAATGCCATCTGCTCCTGACCTGGAGGAAGCGTGCTCTGGCAGCAGGGTGACTTCATACCGGCCGCTTTTAGGCTAGATCAGGTGGTGTCCTGCCCGTGACAGAAACGCAGGGTTTAGCACAGGCACCGTGCAGCTGCGCTCCGGCCGATTCAGCAGCACCGTGACAGTGGGCTGAGCTGTGCAGAGCCGCCCCGGCAGCACTGGGGCCGCACGGAGATGGTGGGCATGGGCTGTCCCGCATCCTCCAGCCCAAAATCTACCACTGCTGCCCAGGGCAGGGCCTGTCACAGGGCCCTCACCGGTGCCGGGGCTGCTCGGAGCGCTCCTGGGGAGCTCGGTGGAGCACAGAAAGTGTTCAGGCACCGCTCGAGCCCATTCCCAGGGAAGACTAATGTTCCCAGCCGTGGCTGGGCTGTGCTGGGAGAAGGCAGTTTTCTCCTTGCATGAGCTGGAGCGGGACAGTGGCCCAGGCTCTGGCGGCTGCGCGA
>NW_010551479.1:766-2376 GCF_000687285.1 Phaethon lepturus
CAAAGGGCTTTCACAGGCGCTGCCTTGGGGACGGCCTCATCCCGTGACGCCTCTCTGGCCACGGGCACGTGGAGGCAGAGCGCAGGGGATGCCTTCACAATGTCATCGTGACCCTGGCGGCTCTCCCAGAAGACACTCATTGGGCAGAACTTTCTTTCACCTCTCTGGTGCAAATGTTTCCATAGCCCTAAGAAGAGGCTGGAGTTTTTCCATCCTCCTTTCACAGCTACAGACAGGGAAGAAAAAACATCTACAGAGACCCTCATGCTACGCTGAAGCCTCCTCTACCCAGCGCTCGCTCATCACTCGAGTGCCTGCTGAGCTGGGTGCCTTCGGATGAGAACCTAAAGCATCCTGGTGACCCAGCCCGTGTCCACAGTGACAGCAATCGCAGGGAGGAGATTTGCCAAAGTAAAGAAAGAAAAAGGAGAAGCCCCATTCAGCTAGCTGGTGCACGTCCTTCCCAGCGCACACTGTCCTCCCGCTCTCCTGCAGACCCAGCCTGAAACGTCTCCGGCGCTGGAGTCCCAAGGCCAACCCTTGGGAGATGTTCTCCCAGCAAACACAGCTCTCCTGCTCTTTGTCTCGCAAGCAGAAAAACAATCAGCCTCCTCCCGGCTTGCCTGACATGGGAAGCGTTGAACCACCGCGTCCTGGCCACCTCAGTCGATGAGTAGGGGAGGGGAGCGTGGTTGGCTCCGAGCCCAAGCTCCACGGTGCGCTGCACCCTTACACTCCTCATTTATCTCTTGCTAGCTCAGGGCTTTACACCCCTGGCATCCACAGCTGCCTTTGCAATTACTTATCGATCACTCGTCAGGATGTTTTCTTTGCTGATGGGGCACCGAAGCATGCGCAGCCGAAGAGGAAGAAAAGACGTTGAAAATGAAGGAGTGAAGGTGTGCGGAGGGTGAGCAGCTCTTGCACAGATGTGATCGCAGCAAGAAGCAGCCTCAGCAAAATTGCTCTGAGCTTCAGCATCCTGCAGACACGATCAGGATCTCCTTCCCATCGCCTTGCTCCGATAACCTGCCTGCCGAGCCTGAAAAATACTCTCCAGGTTGGCTCTGGGCCATCGCCAGTTGTCCCTCCACTGTACGTATCTGTCCCTGCGTGGGGTCAAGCAGATCCACGGCCCGGAGCTACGCCAGCAGACAGCTGGGCCAAAGCCTCCCCCTTCCAGCATCCCAGCCCCTCAGCCCCCTTCAGAGCTCTTCTACTCCCCTGTGCCTCCCCCTCCCCTTTTCCTGCTCTTCTTGCCCTTTGGCTTGGTGCTTCCCTGACTTAATCCCCTGTGGTGCTGGGGGCACCACGTTTTGGGTGGAAGAGCCCATTGCCACAAGGAAACGCCTTTGCAGGGCAGTCCAGCGGCTGCGGGTATCTGGTGCCAGCCAGGCGGTGTCAGTGCCGGAAGGGGCATCTTAAATACGTCTTGATGCTCTTTTACAGCCTCAGAGCAACTGCCAGAGCAGCTCAGGTTGCGGCACACCTATTCCAGGCTCCCGCCTCGGAGCGGCTGAAAGCAGATACTTCAGAAGGCCGAGCAACAGCTCCCGGCTGGAGAGTCATGCCTTCTCGTGGGTGAGCGGGAGCCGGTGACGCCGGGTGGC
>NW_010551479.1:2420-2667 GCF_000687285.1 Phaethon lepturus
TGACCTGCCATGGTTCATTGCCTTGCACGACTTGCTCGTGTGTCCCCAATCACCCTGAAGAAGGCACTGCTGGAAGTGTCCTTCTCAGTTTCTGCCTGTTTCTCCCCCATTTCTTACACCCTCCTCTGCTGCTTCTGGAGGATTTGGGGCCAGGACAGGGCACAGGGCAGCCCTTTGCACCGCCGCAGCCTGGTTTCATGCCCTTCGTTAACAGCCCATCCATTAGTGAAGGCCCAGATCACAGGCG
>NW_010551479.1:2713-3286 GCF_000687285.1 Phaethon lepturus
AGCCCCGGCAGCGCTCAGGGCTTGTTTCGGGATCTCCCTCTTCGGTTTCTCTTCACCCATGTGAAGCAGCGTGGTCCCAGGAGGGAAACCACCCCTTCTGCTTTGTGTGCTGGCCTCTGCGCCCTCCCCCCCCCCGACCACCCCGGGGCGCCGGGGAGGAGAGCAGCTCCCACGGATACCGGCGCTCCAGGCACTGGGTGGGAGGAGGAGGAGGGAGCAGGTGGGGTGGGGAGGAAGGAGAGACAAAGCAAAATGGCCCACCAGTGCACACTGGATGCAGGGGGAATGATGGAGAGAGGAGGAAATGGGCACGAACCCATTTGGTAAATCGAAGCTTCTCCCTTTGTTTTGCTGCTTTGCAGATAGCTACAGGAACACTTAGCGCAGAGCCCGGGGTCTGGGTAAGCAGGTCTTTTAGCAGCAGGAAAGGTTGTTAAATATTTATTTGTAAACCTGGAGTCTTTATCTCATCTCTAAAATGTAGTCAAGTTCGATAACATTTGATTTAGCTGGAACAGCTTAGAGGAGACGAGAGCAGTGACTCCAAGAGCTGTGTCTCGGGAGCGTCGCGGG
>NW_010551479.1:3397-3966 GCF_000687285.1 Phaethon lepturus
GGGGCGCGGGGCGCCCCAGCCGTGCAGCCACAGCACCGCAGCTAAGGTCGGGTCCTGGAGGGACGGATGGGGTGGGGATGCCCCAGAGCACTGCGGGCCCCCCCAGGGATATGGCTCGCTTTGTCCCAAATTGCCGGTTGTCGTTCAGTGCTCTGCAAAGCATCTGGTTCAAGGGTGAACGTCTCCCACACTGTAATTTATGGCTGCCAGGTGGTGGCTGTAGCTGACTCGGGGATTTTTGCCGCTGTCTCCCTGTCAGCGTGGCAGATCGCTCGGTGCTGGGGCACACCAGCCCGGCCCTGATGGCTGGCCACCCCTGTGAGGCGGTGAGCAGGGGACAGCCTGGGGACAGCCCAGGGACAGCGGTGACAGTGGAGGGCACGGCCAGGCGTGCTGCCCCACCCTTCGCAGCCTCTGGAGCAGGGCCTGGGCTCCCTCCTGGGTCATCGTCTGGGTTTGGTTTCCCCAGAGCTGTTCCTCCTGTGCCGGGGCAGCCTCCAGCCAGCTCTGGGCTGCATTGCCAGGCACAGGCCCAGTGCTGATCCCAGCTGGACACGCTCGGCAGGTCC
>NW_010551479.1:4222-4510 GCF_000687285.1 Phaethon lepturus
CGGATGCCGTGGCTGTGGGCATGAGTTTTGCTTTGGTTTGCACTGGTTTGCGCATTGCCCAAAGGCAGCAAGTCCGGCAGCTGCTCCTTTCTTATCGATTCTCTGCGCGTCACGGCCATGGGCCGGATCCTGCCTGGCAGCTCATGCTGGGGCGACGGCTGGGCCCCCTGGAGGGGTGCTCAGACATGTTTCACGGTCCTCCTCAGAGTAAATTGGGGAGGGCTTCGATTTTTGGAAAGCCCTTGTCTCAGTCACTTCCCAGTTTCCTGCAGGTGGGCAATTGCTGAG
>NW_010551480.1:0-294 GCF_000687285.1 Phaethon lepturus
TTTCTGGTCTCTTAATACAGCAGAAAGCACTTCCCTTAATCATGTCTCTTTGCCACTCAGATATAAAAGCTGAACCATCCGAAGGTGGTTCCCTCACCAAGGGGAGAGCAAGGGAAGAGGAAGAATTTCGTATTTCCAAAGGTGAAAAGAGAGAAGGGGAAGGTCAGGAACCGTTTTGTACAGGAGAGGTGGTATTAACAGCGAATCAGTTCCCAAAAGCATCAGAACACAACTGCTGCCGGTGCATCCATGCTCTGGAAGAGGGCACCCAGGGGAACCAGCAGCCAGACGAAG
>NW_010551480.1:400-26430 GCF_000687285.1 Phaethon lepturus
GGGCTGGGAAGCCCAACAGCAGGCTCAGGGGGCACGACGGGGCGGGCGTGGGTGGACCGGGCATCCCCTCCCTCCCTCACGCCAGGAACCGTCCCAGGCACCACAAATTAACAGAAAGAGGTCCGCCCCTTAGGGACCAATTCCTCCTCAGTCTCATTCAAGGCTCTTTTAAATAGCTCCTTCCCAAGAGGCTTCCTCACTGAACACCCTCCTTGTCCTCAGAACAAACACCGGATTTATAATTAAGTGCTAATCGATAGTGCCTGCATGCGGGGAACAGGAGCCACGTGTGTGCTAAACCCGCAACCGAGACGCAGCCGCCCAAGGCGGGCGCGCAGGGCTGCTGCCGGAGGGTTCGCTTTGGAGCCAGCTTAATTCAGCAGCTGTGTTACAAAACCGCAGCAGAAGCACGAGCGCACGTCGGGCACAATTAACAGTCTTTCATTACAGCAAAACGCAACACGCGGGGGTTTTTTTTTCCCCCCTTTATGTCTCCATCTTTGTTCCCACAGCAGCTCTATTAAAAGGTGATGATTTACTGCAGAACGTGGCATAAAACAACGGCGGTTTGCTGGAAGGCTCTCGCTCTGTTGCCACCGCTGTGACTGGCGCCTGGGACCTAAAGATGGGTCTGGCTCTGCCTCGCGCGCCGGCATGCCGTACACAGCCATCAGCGCAGTTTGTGGGGCCTGTCTCTGCCTCCCCGTGCTGAACAATCGTGCGTAGGCACTGGTGCAGGATGGTACTCTGCCATTTCCACCTATTTTCGGTTTATTTTTCCCGCTGTGGTGAAGAGAAGGAATTTGTCCATAGGAATGAATGGAGGTGCTGGTGAGACAGCAGTGCGTTCCACATTCCTCCTCCTGGTTGATTTTCTCACCCAGAAGAGTGAGTTGCAGAGGTCCGTATTCATAAAAGCCTCAGGTACTGGAGTCACAGGGTTGTAAATCATCTGATCTTCATTTTTCTGATGGAACTGAGGTTGTCCTATTGGGGGTTATCAAGGAAAGCCAACGTCGCTATCCCCACTTCACGGGGAAGCTGATGCTTAGGGAGGAGGACGATGGCAGAAGGGGACCCACCAGCCAGACACCAGGCCTCTCGGAGCCCATCCAGGGCACAGCCATCCACAGACATGAAGACATGAGCTCTAAGATGCCTGTCTGACCTCCATCACCACAACATTATTCTCTCAATGCTTCTGTCTGGTGCGGGAGCAAACTGGACCCTGAAGCCCAGCGAGGCAAAGAAGTAAATTGTGCAGATGACTAGAGGTTTTAAGCTGTAGTATAAAAAATGTATGTGTCTCAGATTAACGTTCGCCTGCAGTCCAGTCCTGGAGATGTCCAGCCCTTTGGGTATTGCACTTCTCTATTTTAAAGGTCAATTTTATCCACAAGCAAGTCTGGAAGCAGGGTATGTGCAGAGAGCCCAATTAGAGACTGCTGTAGCTACAGAAGCAGTGAGAAAGAAACCTCATGATAACACTGTCATCTTGTCCCAGGGGGTCCCAACCAGCCCAACCATCTTCCACCGGGTCTCCCTCATCCAAGGGGTGAGCACGTGAGCTGCCTGGTATTTTGGGAAGGATCCTTTCATTTCCCTGTGCTCCAGGGACTCCCACTCCACCAGTTTTGCAGGAGGAACTTCTCAGAGCTCTTAAGGGACCACATGTCTCTTTTTAAGCCAACAGCAGACCCATGTCGAAGCTACATGGGTGTTTAGAAAGCATTGCCTACACATCACTAGTGAGGCACAGATGCCAGAGCAGCCCCGTCCCGCCTGCCTGATCCCTGCCATGGCTGAACAGGAGTACGGCTTTTCTCTCCACCAAATAAATTAAGATCTACTTTAGGATGCCTGTTTAAATCTCCATCCAGAAACAGAATGCGGCCCAAACCTCCTCGCAGAGCTAATGCCAAAAGCCTGGGTGGAGGACGGAAAATGTTGCTCTTGCCGTGTCGTGATTTCTGATGGAAAATGATGCACTTGGAAAGCTGCCCACCACATTTACCTGCTCACAGCTGTGAGCCGCCCAGCGATGCCCTGCATAAGCCAGCAACGTTAGCAGCGCAACATATTCTAGCTGATTTTTCATGTGATAAACGGATCGTAATAAAGACAAGCGTGCAAACAAGCAGCACGCCGTGACAGCAAAGCACAAAATTCAGCCAGGGACCCTGAATTCCCCAACTCTGTTGCCTCTGGATGTCCTTTCTTTCTCCCGAGAGACTCCTCCAAGCCCCGGCCAGCACCCACTTCTCCCATACCCCCAGCTCAGCCTGGCACGAGAGCAGAGAGGCATCGCACAGCACTGCCGCAGAGGACTACCGCCGTGAGAAAGCCACCAGCCAGCAAAGTCTGGGCAGGCACACAAGGTTCCTGCACGGCCAGCATCTGCTGCCCAGCCCGCGCGTCAGCACAGCGCGCAAGGGCCCTGTGAGCTTTGCGTCAAGCTTTTTACTTAGCTTTTCACCTTTATTATGCCCTTGGTCTTGAACTTAATAATGTATCAACCTGAAATCTAATACAGGGGGAAAAATAATATTATAGACCCACAATACCATAAATTGAGCAAGGACGGAAAGTCTTTCATCCTAACCTTTCTGAGCACAAGCTCTTTCATTTACCCTAGACTTTGTATAGGTTGGAACAAACTCATAAGAGGTAAATCACATCAGGTATTACAGCACGCCTTGGCGAAAGAGGACAGTGAGCTATGATGTTGATGTTTTGTTTGTCTTTGCGAGCGTGCTGCCATCCTGCCGATTTGTATTCCCAGGGACGTAGCCCATTTGATCATGTCCCCATGGCAGGTCCCAAGGCAGTCATCAGCTTCAACCATGTGTTGGTTGGACACATGACCTTCTCCATGCTATTCTGTCTCTGTGTCCTCTAGCTTGGTTTTTTTTTCCCCCTACTTTCCTTTAGACAACAGTGGAAGTTGCACTGTGGCAAGCAAGTCCCCAGGGCTTGGGAGGAGGAAAAACAGCATCAAAACCCAGCTCAGGCCCCCTGTGCCAGGACCCTCTGACTCCCCCAAAGGCAGTCCAGGGGCCACCATTTTCTGGAGAAAGGCACGCCCACATGTGTGCTCAACGTAGAGGATGAAATTGCTGCAGAAATTGGAATATTAGTTTATAACTCTGAATATGTATATTTTTGCTCACTGAGGGATAATCAGATTTATTTACTTAGGGTCCAGGCCTGAGTTTTGTGTTTGTATTCCCTGAACAGAGCAGGGAAAATGGCAGCTTTTGAAGGAATATTAGAGAACTTCAAACCAGCTGATCCACTTTGCAGAGCCAGTTCTGGGGTCCCTGATGCAAGACGGACATGGATATACTGGAGCGAGACCAACAAAGGGGCCACAGGGGTGATTTGAGGCTTGGAGAGTCAGGCGTGCGAGGAGAGGCTGAGAGACATGGGTTGTTCAGCCTGGAGAAGGCTCAAGGCAGTCTTAACCATGTGTGTAAATACCTGAGGTGGGGAGTACAGAAGACAGAGCCAGGCCCTTCTCAGTGGTGCCTGGGACAGGACAAGCTGAAACTTTGGTCAGACGTAAGAAAAAAAATGTTTTTCCTCTCATGGCAGACAAACACATTGCCCAGAGAGCTTGTGGGTCTCCATCCTTGGAGATACTCAAAACCCAGCTAGACACGGCCATAGGCAGACTGCTCCGCCTGACCTTGCTTGGAGCAGGGGAGTGGACATCTCCAGAGGTCCCGTCCCACCTCAGCCACTCCGCAGTGCTGCGGGGGTCTCGCTCCCTGGTGTGCCGCAGAAGCCTGTGACTCTGGTGGCTAATCAAAGCCAACATCCCAGCTCAGACTTTCCTCCCGAGCACTTGGAACAAACTGCTCACAAACAATTCACAGAGCAGGAAGGAGCATTAACAATTATCCAAGAAGTACTTTTCGAATAACAAATAAACATGAGACATTCATAAACTGCTGGCAAACAATTTATGAGCAGGAGAAGTAGTCAAATTAATTAAATAAATTATACATTACATTTTATTCCCCCCTCAGCTCTATTAAAGATTATAAAACAATATGTATGTGGCCACAGATAAGGCTAAATTATAAATAACTGTCAAAAATAAGTGAAAGAATGTAAACATCCCATGAGCAGTCAACCAGTGGAAGTCATCTGTAAGTATAGCATTGTATTGTATAATTACAATGATAAACTTAATACAACAACAGTCTAATAGCAAACACTCACCATTAGCTACTTAAAAATAAGCCAAGGATCAATAACCATTCATTGAGCTCAACTGACAAAATATTCCAGTTATTATTACTGCACATATTTCCTATTTATTCCATAAACTGTGTTAAACATCTCGTTCTTCTCTTTCCTTAATGAATGTGTTTGAGACAAGCCACAGTTTGTTCTCAAACCATTTGCCAGAGGAAAAGTGATGGAGAACGAGCAAGTTAACCCTCATCAATCTCTTGTCCTCATCCCCCACCATTTCCTTCCCACCAAGACGTTAAGATCTCTGTTTTGCTCTCACACACGCTGATATGAATTCAGTGTAACAGCATCGGGGCGGCACTGATGTCACTGAGACTTTTTCTGGGGTAATGCCTCGATTTAAGCTTACGATACCCGCTCGCACAAAACGAAAGCTGAAGACGTGTGTCCCAAGGGGCGTGCGGAGAGGTTTGGTCTTGATCGTATCCAGGCCTGCCATGAGGTGACAGGACTGGGTGAGTGACTGCAGGGCAAGGACCACACGAGGATGTCCCCATGGTTTCTTTGGCTGCCAGGCTGTGCGCGGGCTGCTCAGCGTGGACAAAGGACCAGTCTTGGGCGGATGGGGATGCGGCATCCTCAGCCCCACCTCTGCAATCCCTTCTGGCCAGACAGCAAGAGCCTGGGGTTTCTGAGCTTCTCCTCCTCCTCCCAACACCATTCCAAGTATCTGCCTCAGATAAAGAGGAGTGTAAGCCCAGGCAGCTGGCTCCTCAGGGGACCAGGTGGACACTGGGATGGCAGGCAATGCTCTGAATTTGTGTAAGAACAGTCCAGATGGTTTAGACCTAAGGTTCAGGTAGTCCACCATCCTTGGTATGACAACAACCAGTGTCAGACGTCTAAAAGATAGCATGAGAACAGCAAATTTAGGTGTTTCCTTGATGTATTTTTCAACCCTTCAGAGATCTGCAGCTTTGAGACAGAGGTGGTATTTTTACGTTTTTAACAGCCTTCTATGGATTCTTCTCTCCATGAATTTGCTTAATTTTGAACCAAGGTAAACTTTCTTCATCTGCTGCTTTGGGAGCAAGAGTTTCCACAGCTTTACTGTGCACTGAGGCAAGAGGAGCCGCCTTCGCTTGGTCACCTGTCACCTGCAGGTTTCACCAGGTGGAAGGAGATACTACCCTAGAAGAGACAGTGAAGTTTGTTCTCTATTCACCCTTTACACATCAACCAGGATTTTACAGCCCTTTGTGGATTTTTGAGGAATGAATTGTCTCAAAAAAAGTCACTCCTAGCAGATCACATTTAACCATGCGTCTACTCATCACAGCCTTCGGAATAGCTTCCATTAAGTTGCCTGCTGCAGATGGCAGACTATCACATGTAACTCCATGGACCTTTCCAATCCTTTTTAAAAAACCAGCATCTTATCTGTCACTTTTCAGTCTGGTATTGGGGCAGTCTAAAGCAAAAGATTACACCCTACAGTGAACAGGTCCGTTACTTCATTCCTGATCTTGAGAGCATGTTGATGATACCATCTGGCCCTGGCAATCTGCTGCTCTTCATCTTGCTATCTTTTCCAGTAACCTCCTCTAGCAATGCTTCAAATCGTGACAAGCCTCCTGTAAAGAGATGCTCTCCAGTGTGGACCTCCTGGAGCCTTGGTGGGCAGAGATGCAAAACAAGCCATGTGTTTTCCTGCTATGGCTTTCCCTTCTCTGAGCACTTCTTTTACACCTGGGTTGTCAAAGGCCCTATGGGTTTTCAAGCAATTTTTCAGCTCCTGAGTTTTGAAAAAAACCTTTTTTAGGGTTTTAGGGTTTTTGTAAGCTGCTCCTGCAAGTTTTTCACCTTTTGGGGGGGAGGTTGTCTTTTGTGTTTTTCCATGGAACCAGTCAATGTTACATTCTCAATTCCTTATCTGGATATTACTTCTATTTTTCCGAAGATGCTTGTCTCTTGACTTGATGTTTATCCATGTTTTTTTAATTTTTTCTTCTTTCTGAAGAGCTTTATGGAGATGAAGGCTGAGTATCCCAGCGGGAGCGAAAGGCCTGTAGCTGCTGAAAGGGAACTTCTAAGGGAGCTCATCAAGGAAAGGCAAAGCCCTTGCCTTTGCTCACCTGATTTAATCCCAATCACCATCGCTATGGCCTGATTATGTTTTGAGCATCTTGCACTTGTACCCAGAGCACACGGCTGGCCAGGTCGTTGACCACGCGGTCGGCACACCTCTGCAGTCAGACCCTTGCACAAGCAGGAGGGGCAAGGTGCTGCACACACATTTCGGTTCCTAGAGAGAGCAGCTGGCCTCATCTTTTCAGGGCCTTAGCATTTCACAGCCACCATGGAAAGTGATTTCATTCTCCAAAGATTAGCTATGGAAGACAAAAAATGCATACTCCGTTCATTGTGCAGATAAAATATTTGATGACTAATTTTTTGTGACACGTGTATCCAGTTACGACTTCTGCCTCTACTCTAAACCCATGAAGGTAAATGTCATAACAGAGATCAGCCATCATATATTTTAATGTACTTGGAGGCTAATGTTTCTACTGAAGAGTATACATAGCAAGAATGTCTCATTTCTGCGGGTGCTTTATATCAAGTGCTATTACAGATGATTTTGCAGCCAGGTTTGATGCCCTGTGGTTTCTTGGCAAGGGCACCCTCCCCGGCTCTCACAGTCCCAATGCTGACAGGCAGCAGCATGCCTTTGCAGAGAATCTGAAGTGGCAACTTTCTTTCTTTGGCAAGTGGCACTCATCTTTCTCGCTATGCCACAATAATCACTAGAAATAAAATTAAAATATTGGAAAGACTAAAAAAATTAAGGGGTTGTCTTCATAACTTCCCCCTGCTAGTCCAAAAAGTGAAGACCTGCCCTTCATTTCTCAGATAATTAACGCTCAGAAAACGGGTGGTCTTGGAAATTCCTTTTCATATTTTATCCAGCCCTTCATGGCACGGATCCTGCAAACCACAGCTGTGGGACACAGGCTTTGCACCTATGCCAGGTTACCTGTGCAGATGCCCTTCTTGTAGAGCTGTTTTCCGTCTGCTCTACTTTGCAAATACCAGCCACAGCCAGCAGGATCCCTGCACTAATCCTGAGAGAGATGAAAGCTGGAAATGGAAACATGATTTTTCTTCCTTTTTTTCAAGTGAAGGTTTTCGTTCATATCGGCTGATTCAGCTTCAGACCTTCTGGGTCCTGTGGTTGCCCAGTACCCACTGAAATCAGGGACACCTTAAGCTCCCAGAGGACAGCCTGCGGCACAGCGCTCTCGCCCGGCGAGCAGACCTGGGACTGTCAGTTGTCCCTTCAGACTTTTCTCCCCTTCGATGTTCCTGCATTTCCACCACAAAACCAAGGGGACAGTAACACCCACAGCCACACGCCAGCCCCGTCCCTGGGTGCCTGGAGGCAGGGGAGGCAGGTCAGGGGAGGGATGTGTGGCTCCTGTGGGGTTTGGGTTTTGCTGAGGGCGCAGCGTGAGAGAAATGTGTGGTTTTAGAAGCTTTTGGGATGTGTGAGCTTTGGGGAAGAGTCAGGCTGGTTCATGTATCATGCACTATAGCATCATGTTGTCTTGTGTGTCCTCTGAATGCAAGAGTTCTCCCATGCTTTCATCACCCATGTTTTCCAATTAAACCCACTTAGCTCTTGCCAGATCTAAACTGGCTGGCAAACCTTCGCAGCAGATTAAGAGCCTGAGACACAGCAGCAGCCCCAGCTGTGGGGAAGGACTGATCTAATCCCGAAGTCCCACCAGCCTCCCCCCGAAGGGGAAAATCCCTGATGGCCTCGCTGATGGGGCAGAGATCACACTGGGTTTACCTCTCAGTGTCAAGGGTGGCTGCGTTACTTGGTCTCCATCTTCTTCAGTATGAGACTGATTAATTTTACCAAAAGGAAAGAGGTATTCTCAAATAAACAGCATTCCAGAATATCACACACGATGCGCTTCTAAGCAAAGGTACCGGGCTTTGTATGCTTTATTACGAATCTTTCAAGTTGAGTAACTTGAAAGACTGGTAATAAAACAAAGTTACTCCACCGACAGAAATAGGGCTGCAGAGCTGTATGCGTTGTGCCCACCTCAAAACTGAGATAGAATTTCTGTACCAGTCACTGCTGCCCTTACCTACTGCCCTGCCTCAGTAGTCCTCTGTCCCGGGATCCCCCTTTGCTCCCTGGACTTGAGTGGCCACTTGCGTTTGCAGTAAAGGTTTCTGGCCAGCATTGGTGTTCTTGGTCGTTCTGGCTTCCTTGCTGGGAAACAATGCCGTTTACGGCACGGGGCGTCTGAAATCATCATCAGAAGTTGACAACTTTTTACATCCTGCTATAAAACAGGCTGCAGGAGAAGAGCGATAAATCATCGTGGCGATCACCTCCTTCAGACCGGACCCGCAGGGTTTGAAAGAGAAGCGCTCGCCCCAGGACCACTGCAGAGGACCGGCTGCTGGCTCAGGAGGAGTGTGAAGGGGACAATGTCTGGTCCAGAGCAATTTCTCTCCCACTGCCCAGCATCCCCTGACATCCTCCTCATGGGGTCTGCCAGGAAATTGCCCATTGACCTGGGCCGTGTCCTCCTTCCACCAGAGCATCCTGAGGCTTCAAAACACGACGTGGTGCAGTCTCCTGGCTGCGGGCAGTTAACCCCTTCCCTGCCTGCCTACCCCTCTTCTTCCCACACAGCTTTCGTCCTGCTCCCGTTCCTGCCCATCCCAGCATGGATGGCCAGCCAAGGTCTTACTGCATTCTCCCTTGGCCTCATGTGGCTTTTTCCTCCTGAGGTGTCTGGACACAGCCCTGGCTGACAGGGTGGGAAGGGAGCTGGGGTCCGACTCAGCCCTTCCCAGCTCCCCGGGTGGGATGGAGGGAGGCAGCGGGGCTGGGTTGGCACCGCATCCACTTGTGCGTTACTGAGACATCTTGGGAAAAATTCACGGGTTGGTAAGGGACCCAAGCAGGGAACATTTGTCATTCGGGATGCAATGAAAGTGCTTTAGTTAAAAAAAAAATAAACCCATCTTTAAAAAGAAGCATGAGATGGATTCATGCCAGGATTATTCAAATACCTTGCTTTGGGGGAATATACTTCACTTCTCTTTTAAGTTTAATATCGCATTAGAGACTGTTTTCTGGGATGGTGGATACTGTATTCTGAATACTTTATCGCCAGGCTCTGAGAGCTAGTGAAGTGTTCTGGATAATAGAAATGAATAATGTATCATGCATTCATTGCCTACCAGACTGATTTGTTTACTAATAATTCAGTTTAAAGTACATTATTGTTTTACTACTCACACGCTGATTTACTTCCAAACACTGACTGAACAGATATCATTAAATTAGAATAATTTTTAACTCTAAAAATATATTGTTTACAATTTGTTCCTTAGCAAGGCACTTGGTCTGAGCTGCATATATTTGTCTCTAGGATTATGGGTCCAAAGCGATCTTCAAGATGATTATTTCTAGGATATTTCAAGACTTTATTTTGTATCTAGGGTCCATTCCAGCCCTCTTGTTACCCAGCTCTTCAGCAAAGAACCTCAGTAAAAACAAGCAAAGTCCCTTATTAGCAGACCCTCTGCAAGATACTTCAACAGAAACCAAGCCCCAGGCTCCATGATGAGCTTTTCCTCCGGACTGACTCCCTCAATCCTCCGAAGAATAGCACGTGCATCACTCGGTATTTCTGCACATCGCTTTGCAGTGCAAAACCACTTACGGGTAGATCCTTTAGCATATTTTGCAACGTGCAACGTTTTTGTGCTCATGAAATTCAGCAGCAGAGTAACTCAAGCTTTGTAACCTCTCTCTCTAGCTAGAGCTTGGTGGAATAAAGTTCCTGCACTGTAGCTGAAGGAAGGCAGTTAGGTTTAGGCCATGCTGCTAATAAACATTGCACCTATTTGCAGTAATTTTCACCAAAGCTCAGCTAACTTTTAGCGATACCGTGAAGGCAAATATCTATTACACACGAAATTCACTTTCTGCAGGACCGAGGCTGCTAAATGCATTTCTAATACTTGCATGTCATTCAGCAGTCTAGATAATAGGGCCTAGGAAGAAAGATTAACAAACTGGGGCTTTTCAGCATAAAATAGAGGAGATGGGGGAAGGGAAGGGTGCAGTATCATCCTTTAAAGATGGAAAAGGCTGCTGCAAAGAGACAGGCCGATCGTTCTCCGTCTATGTGAGAGGTAGGAATTCATGCATTTAAAATGAAGTGTGAAATATTCACTTTACTCATTTAGGAACTTTAAAAAAAAAAAAAATCGTAGGCATTAGAGGACTGGAGTAGATGTTCTGGTGCAATTCCAGATTGTCTGGTGCAGTGTCTCCATCGCGGGGGGCTGGAAGAAGTGGCTGGGCCAGCATCCGTGGGGTGAGATGGGGCTGACCTTGCCGGGCTGGTGAAAACCTAGCTCAGCTCTGGACTCTTCCACGGCATTTTTCCCTGCTTCCACATTTATGGCTGGGGAGCGCAGTGCCGGAGCGATGGGGTGCACACATGTGCACATGACATGGTGTGTGCATGTCAGCGCCTTCAGAAACCTGGCTGTAAAAGGAGACAAATGTGTTCTGAATTACTTATATCTTCAGTACTTGCGTTTGAGATAATTAAGATTATGTTGGAAGGGCGTTCTGGATGGATTTGCTGCTGGGCATGCTCAAGCCTCCATCTACCTCTAACCGAGATCTGAGTGTGGTTTGGAGGAAAAGGAAGGGTCATCTCTGTGCAGTTTGGACAACCTTCATTCGAGATAAATGGGCTCAAAGGATGTTTGTTCTGGAGGTAGGAAATTACCTCCCACCGATGTTACATCTGTTTGTTTGCTACAAAGAAGAAACTGAGGTTTCACAAAACCTCCACCCCAGCAGGACTGCCCGCAAATCCTCCAAAGAGAAAAATCAGTGCAAGCTGTTGGGCTACAAAGAGCCCAAAGTAGACAACCTTTTTTTTATTTTCCTCCCCCTTCAGACTTAGAAAAGTTAACAATGTCAGAGAAGAGGAAAGCATCCTGACATTTCTCTCAGGGATAACCACTGGGAAAAGATTGTACAGCTTACAGTATGAGAAAGAAATTAAACTGCGGCATACAAAAACCCAATATCCCAGCTGCAGGCTCATCCACTAGGTGAAACCAATCTCATTTGTTGAACTCTTTATTCCCAAAGCCTCCTGAGACCCTGGAGTCAAAGAAAGAAGCTACAGGGAGGGAAAAGAAAGGCTCCAGCTCCAAGGAGCAAAAGGGATGTCACGTTTATTTAAAATGAGAGAGGGGACAGTGAAATAGAAGGAAATCTTGGGTGCCTTCAGGCACTGCCAAGCAGATCCTGGAAGATAAGTGCCAGCGTTGTCAGAGCTTGCAGTTTCTGAAACAGCTCTGACTGATAACATTGATGGAGGAGCCGTGCGGCAGTGGCTTGAAAGCCTTGGAGCTATTGTTGATGCAAATGTAGAGCAAGAACGAGAACAGCGGTTCCCAACCTTTCACTCACCGGCCAACACAGGTCCCGAGAGGCCCTCTTGCTTTGCTCCAGGCAGCTGTGGAGGAGAAACCTTCAGCCCAGCTAACACAGAGTGCAAAGGCTGTGATGCTCACAGAACCGTAGAGGGTAAAGGAGAGCAAATACATCGGTCAGTGGGGATGACGTGGGCAGGAGGGAGCAGCTTGAAGGAAGTGGAGGAAAGTCACCCAGTCACCAGGTACCCAAAAGGTTGCTGGTGGGCCAGCTTACGTGGAAGAGCACTCAGATAAAAATGCTCTAGGCTATGAAAATTATTTCCTTAATACATTGAGAAAACAGACTTTCCATATATCACAGAGAAAGAGGGCTAGTTAGTCATCTGCAGCTGGCAAATTTTCATAAACACTTATGCTCCTGGGAGCTGTCATGAATATTCCCTCAGAGCAGAGGAAGGGTTTCACAGTCTGCCCTGCAGACATGTGTGATTTTATGTGACAGAGTGCTGCAGCTTTCATAGAATGCTCAAAGCCTCAACAAGATTAGTCAAGAGCTTAGTCACTGTCCTTTGACTCAAAACTGTACTTCTTGATGCACTGATGATTGGACCTGGATCACAGCAGCATGCGTGCTGGAGGTCCGTATTCTAACCTCCTGCTCGAACCAGGGCCAGTCAGAGAAACCTGTTCCGAGCTTTGTCCAGTTGAGTTTTGAATGTCTCGCAGCATCTCTGCACCCCTGGTTCAGTGTTTGATCACTCGCAGGGTAATTTCTTTTTTTTCCTTCTATCTAACGAGGATTTCCCTTGTTCCAACTTACTGACTCTCACCCTTCCACCATGTACCTCTGGGAAGAGCCTTCTCAGCACCCTCCCATCCGGCCGTTGCAGACGGCGATGAGGTCTCAGCTTCACCTCCTCTTCAGCCTGAACAGACCCAGCTCACTCAGCCCCTCCTTGTATATCCTGTTCTCCAGCCCCGACCATTTTGGTGGCCTCTGTTGGACTCACTGGTCTTCCCCAGCGGTCGTGGGACCTTTTTCTGCAAAGCTGACAGTGTGTCCGGTGACGTCGGGTTATTCCCTCCCAGGACAGGGTTTTGCTTTTGCCTTTGTTGACCTCTGTAAGGTTCCCAGCAGCTCATTTCTGCAGCCTGTCAAGGTCCCTGCAGACAGCAGCCCTGTCCTCCAGCGTACCAACCGTTCCCCCCAAATTACACAGAAGGCACTCCAAAGTCTGTGCCGTCAAGGAGAGCATTTTTGTTCTGCAATTGCTACAAGAATCTTGGTATGTTTCCATGCAATTTAAAATATAAATTAAGATTATTTTTAATTGAAATGGACTGGAGTCTACATTCTGTGCTCTGATGTCTGACCTGCTCATATATCTAAATCTCTCTTTCCTCCTCGTATTAGAGCTCGTAGAATTAATATATTATTCAGTGATTTAGACCTTCCATCCATGATCCAAACCCATTTTCTACAAATGTATTCATTGCTTCCTCATGTTTGTTGACTTGTTGTGTGAAGGACATTCAGCCTATATGTATTTGGGAACATTTTGCTTTGTTTGCGAAACATTATCTGTGGTGGGGAGGTCATCCAAGTGTCAAAGTATCGTTCCCACCACCCAAATCTTTATAACCAAAGGATTAGTGAATTACAAATACAGCCACGTGATAGCTATGGGATATTGAATAATAAGTAGTCAGGTCTAGTTCCAGTTCTAGAAATCCTAGTTGCCACACAAATAGTCTTTACTTTTGTTCTGGGATGATGAAGAGCTTGTTTCCCAAAGGAGATGTGTATCTTTAATTCCCCTTAAGGTCCGTGGCTAAGGACTAAGAAGAGGGTTCTGCAGGATTGCCCAAAAACCCGTATCAGTTGTGAACATACCTTCACGAGCGCGTCCGTCGTTCAGGTGGAGTTTGCATTGTATCTACTTGGAAAATCTCGCAAATGTTGTTTGTAGGTATCCTAGGGATACCTTAGAGGGGTGTCTAAGGGCTAGCTTCGAGAAGGGGGGTGCATGCAGGGTTGCACACTTTACTCGGGGCATCGCCGAGACACGCCGAGCTCAGTCCCACCCTGACATGAACCTGTCCCACGCCACTGCCAGGTAGGGTTGAGCCCTCGGGAGCTCCTGAGCTTTTTGCCTGAGCCCTTGTTGTCCACGTGGCTGCATGCAAGGCGTGTTGGCAGGACTGGGCTGGAGGCCTTGCTGGGTCCTCTGGGATCTCTACAGATCTACCTGCCTGGCAGCCCCGGGGGGTAGCAGGGCAGCCCCCGTCCTGCCGGCCGGCTGGAGCTGCTCTGCCAGAGACCAGCCGGAGCCCAGCTCTGGCAACAAGGAGCACCCAGGTGCCAGGGCTCTGCACACCTACAGCCCCGTCCATCTCAGTAAAGATATCCCAATCAATACTCCCCATTAGAGAGCTACTGAGGTGGAAGTAATTTGGCCATGAGTGGTTGCTGGAGGTCTGATCCTTTTCCTGCTTCAGGCTGCGGAGGCTCTCAGGGTGGAAGATTTACAGCGTTTTGGAGAGACAGGGTTATCCTTCATGAGACAGGAACATTGACAAGCTGGGCCTCTTCATCTCCATTCCGCTCCTGAAGTCCCTCTTGATTCATCACAGTTTGTCCTTCTCGTTGATGTAATGAAATATAAATGTTTATGTTGATATATAAAGAGTGCAACATTGATTTTCTTTTCTGCAGTAGATTTGATTACTATCAAGCTTCCAAAGCCTTCCCGAGGTCTTTTTTTATTTTATTGCAACACCTTTTCAAACTCACAGCTTTTTCCTAATTGTATTTTCTGCTGAGAGAAGCATGTGGAAGAATTTGAGAAGGATGCAGGTGAGGTCTCAGAGGGGCCATTTCAGTGCATTAAAATGTTGAGATGCTCTGATTTTACAAAGACGGTACTTCACAAATTCATATTTGCAAAAACTTGAGATGAAATTATGAACATAAGACTGTAAAGTTATTTCACATTTATTATTACTTCCTCTAGATTTTCATCTCATATCAGATCCCTGAGGGTTTTGGAGGTTTGCTGATATTTTGACACTATTTGTATTCCTGTTTCAGTGTATGATACCTTCAATATGCTTATAGGAACGGATGAGCAGATGCAGCTAAAGTGTACAGGTGCCTTAAATATGCTCAAAAACTGAGCCAGCTTTAATGTTTAGACAACATATTTGTCTCTCTGTATTAAAGCTGCACTAGTCTTGAACCTGAAGAAGAAACTCCAGACTGGAAACTTTTGAGAGAACTGAAGCATTTGATATCTACAGCTAAATCTTACGCCTTGGTCTGTCTAATTGAGGTCCCTTTTACGTGCCCTGTTCTTCACTCTGGAATGGGAAAAAAGCAGCGTCTGAGATTGTGCAATTGCAATATTTCAAATCCTCGAGTTACAAAAAGCACTAGAAACCTTAGGAGGCCTTGGGCTATTCCAGACCAAGACATGGAAATCACCCAGAGGCTATTGGGGCAACCTCTTGCACAGCTGGTCTGTTCCAGGTGCTAAGCTGGTCCTACAGCAAACACTTCCTTGTTAGGAAGGAAGTTAAGCTGCTTAGGGTTATTGATTTACTGAGACAGAATGTTAATTATTAGGGAATCCATGAAAAGACTTGTTGTTTTCTTTTTTCTTAACAAACAGTGTTCTCCAATTAATCTTGGCTTTGTTATGAATGTGGGAAAGATTCTTCGTGACTACCAAAGAAATTGGTTTTTCAGTTTTCAGTGTGTTTATGTTCAACACAACTTCACCATTTCCTTGTTTGCTAAAAAAAGGCATATAGACTAAGTTGGAGCAGGCTTTTCCCTAGAGGTGTTCACTTACTGGTTTAAACATCAGCTTCCCAACAGTGCCTGGAACTACATGTTTGAATAAGGCTTGATTCAAAATGTTTAAGCAAAGTGAATTAAATTGAGCTGCTTACTCAATGAGCTTTCCGGAAAGATGCTGGATGAGCCTTCCCAATCCAGCGCTACAAGAATAGTAAACGTGCATAGACATGGGACGGAAGGCCAGACACCTCTCCTGGGTATCTTGTAATTCTTATATGGCCCTACAGTAGGATTTTTGGGTTTCTGTAACCAAGTTTCACCTCCGATTCTTTTCTTTTCCAACAATCAAGCACTGGAAATGTAATCTCAGCAAGCAAGCAGAAGTTTCAGAACATTTCCATTCAAAGGAAGCTTTTTTATTTTTTTTTTTTTTGCACGTTATCACTTACCTTTCTGTCAAAGGCAAAACCTTGGTCATTTCCTAGCTCAAAATTTTAAAAGCAGCATTTCAAAATTGTCTAAAATTTTATTGTAAGGTTTTCAGATCAGGTGAAAATTCTTCAATGGCTAAATGAAGGAATCCGATGCTAATATACTGGAAACACAATCCAAGCTTTTCTTCAGAGAGTGGCTCACTCTGCTTTTCAGGTTGTTGACTTAGGGATTTTCATGTATCCTTTAGGATCTTTGACTTTTTGTTCTTCTACATCTAACTTTAAAGAAAATCCATTCCATTAATTCAGTCTTTCTGTCTTTGGTATTTCCCTCTACCAGTCAACTCCCTAGCTGGGGTCCCAGCTGGGGAGGGAACAACCGACCAATGCCCTGTTCCTCTGAGACAGCCTTCTTCTGTCTGGGTCCAGCACTATGGACCATCTGGTTATGGGCTGAAGCCATCCAATCCTGCCATAATAAATGAAGAAATATGGGTGGTCCCTTATTCTACTGGCCCCAGTGGCCCTGTGGCTAGTGCACTTGTTTGGGATGTAGCAGGCTTGGAGTAAAGCCCCATTGGATCTCCTGCCAAGGAGCCCAAAACCAAGACTATATAAAACTTTGAGGTGTTCCTCTCAAGCCCTGTGACCCTAACAGAGCTGGTCTGTTCAAGACAAATGAGTTTTGGAGCAGGGACTTGAACGCATCAGAGCCACGTGTAACTGTCAAGGACTGGAAGGCCAGTTCCTTGCTCCTTCTTTCAGTTAATGAATATATCAAGTAGTTCCCCAACCTACCAGAATTCCAGTTGTTCAGCTATAAGAGGCCCAAGGAAGAGATATGACTGAATCTTCCCACGCACCTGGTGAGTGCCTGGGTTACAGAGCAAAAGCAGCATGCCGAGCTGAAGCTTGCAGAAAGTCAGGCACAAAGTCCCCAAGCTGCAGATCTCATGGGGACCTCTGAGCAGTTGACAGCCATCAGGACTTCAGCAGTTACACACATGCCTGCAGGCAGAAACTTTAGTACTTTTGGGATTTTAGTGAGATAAATGGTGGTGTTTCCTGGATACTGACACCCCCAGTATCCATTGGGGGAGGTGATAATCTAATATTTCAACTCTGGAATGAAAGACAAATACCTGAATGCCTTCACCAGTCTGACCCTAAGCAAACGCACACATCTTCATTTCATACTTCTCCTCAGCCTTCTCCAGGACACATGTGAATCCTAGACGAAAACTCATTCAGCATTAAATACTTTGTTAGCTGGATTAGCCTGAGGGAGTGCTCGTAATTGCAGTATTGTTAGGGCTGCTTTTCACTTGAAATCATTCCGTTGAAGATGCTTTCACATACAGAGTCGTGTAATTTTCCTAGTAGTGGGCTGGGCATAAACTCTTTGCTAAGCTGATAGATGTCTTTTTCTACAAAGTCAATTACTGTAGAAAATCCACTAATACAAAGGGCATAATGCAATTATTTGGAATTGATTTCTTATAAGCTTATGAATAGACATTTGGGCAAGTTCAAGTTTGCTGAGAGAGTTTATAATAATAGCTGTCACATTTTACATTAGCTTTCTTCCCCAGAGACTTCAAAGCACTTTACAAATCCTGAACCCGCATCTCTAAAGAGGAAGCATGGCCTGGTGCCCACTTGCCTTTTGCTCAGGAAATCTGCATTTGATTCCCTCTTTCACCACAGCCTTCTGGCACAATCCTTCACAAATCTTCAAACTGCTGCTACAAAAAGAGCAAAAGTGCATGCTCTTTCTGCAGGGCACTGGGAGGGGAGACACCACAATGACCGGCAGGGGTAAGATGGTGCAAAACAACGCAGAAGAAGTCCATCCAGTCCAAGATCAACTCTTACGATGACAGTCAACTGCCAATTCATCTGGTCACCTTGGCTGAAGCCCTTTGATAAAACAATTGGGGTGCCAGAGGTGGGGATTGATCCTATTTGTTTCCCTAAAATGGGGGAGACAACCCACCACCACAGGGCGCCTACTTGTCTCCGTGGGCTTTAAAGGAACCTAAGGGTGAAATACAATGGATTTTGACTTGCAACTTTGCACCATCTAAAGTTGAAGGACTCCTCCCCAACATACCATGGAAGTCCCAGCAGTTGACTCAGAGTTATGGGCACTTTGTTTTTTAGTAGCAAAAGCCAAATGATGATAATAACCGTAACAACAGCAATGACAATGAGCTGTGAATGTTTTTAGGAGGATGTAGGCACCCACCAGAGAGCCAGGGAGGAAGGAAGCAAAAGGATGACAGCCAAGTACGAACCGTAGTTCAGTGGCACTGGTGGTTAAAAGTATGGCTCAGTCTTGGTGGTTCATTAATGGATCTTGGGGCATTTATGAGAAACTTTATTTCATCATTTTGCAAAGCTCTGAAGTTATCCAAAGGCAAAACCTCCACAAGGAAATAGGAATGATGTACTGCAAGAAGCTTTAACAAGGTCGTCAGTGTTATTACTGGCTTTTCCTGGCCAATGCAACCTATAGCTGGGAGAAATTTCATATAAAATCTAAATAAAGCTGAGGCTCTGAAGTAAAATGGAGACATGTATTCCCCATACAATAAATACATTCTGACGTCGGTAAGGAACAAGGAGCAGTCATGTTCTTATTTATTTTTCCCTCTGACTGAGGGCTTCATGTAAGTAAGCAGACTTCATGTAAGTAAGCAGACCAGGACGAGAAGCATAGGAACAGACAGCACTCTGCTGAAATAAATCCATTTTTCATCTACCATGCCCCATAGTTGGCATCCTGGTCTAGTCTTTTTGTTTGTCTTTTTTTTTTTTTTTCTTTCCCCCAAAGTTGCAGTGGACAGAAAATAAACTTGACCCTTCTTAATTTATATTTGCATCAGTTCACACCATTTAAAGAATAGTTTCTACATTCTAAGTAGGCCAGATAATAACTAATAGACTAGATAATTGCACCGTTAAGCCTGCTGCCTTGTAAGAATGAGGATGTACTACTTTAATATTTAAAAACTTTCAAAATTGTTTCAGACATGCGGGAATTTTATAATATTTACAGTGCAGCACCTCAGAAGCCTGCCTGACTTCACTGAAGTTATTGTAATCACGCCACTCTTTTTAAAAAGACCTGAAAAAATAGGCATTACAAAGAAATATTGACAGATTAAATAGATTCTATGACGGGAACTGGGAAATTGCTCAATTAAGGCATACGTGTATTACAACATTAGGCAATTATTAAATTAGCAGATGGCAGAGGCTTCTCAGAGCTCTGAAAACGGATGCTAGCAGCATGCAAGCGACAAAGGGAAAGTCATATGATGATGCAGGCGTGAATCTGAATACCCCGCGCAATCGTGGCGCGTGGGAACAAGCTGACGCCTTGATCTCACAGCAGCGATAACGGAGTAACTCACGCGGCGATGAAAAAATCCGCGCGTTTCTCCCACTCCCCCCGTTAACAGCCCCCACAAGGTGATTTGCCTCGCTCCCCAGCCTGCGGCAGATCTGCGAGAGGAAAAGGAACGGGGGAGGCAAGGAAGGCGAACTCTCGTCGGCTTCTGCCCACCAGCCTCCGGACCGCCACGGCAACCTGCGCACGTTCCTTCCTCACACTGTTCCCCGTGTTTAAGGGGTTAACTGTCACGGGAGCAAAGACTAACACCGGGGAACCGTCGCGTCCTCCGCACAGCTCTTGAAATCTGCTGAGCAGCACGGTGGCCCTGATGAGAGTAGGTGGGTTAAAACCTCCTGGGAAGGGGTAGTGGGAAGAGCCCTGCGACAAGCGAGACACAGACCCTGTCCCTGCTCTGGACGTGGAAGAGGTTGAGTGTGATTTTGACCCTCGGCTGAGCCCTGTCCCCTCCGGGAAAGGGGCTTTTCACTCCTTGTTGCCGGCATTTTTTCTCAGCTGCAAGGATTTTTTTCGGTGGTTGTTAAATCCAAGAGCAGAAGCTTGAGAAAGGTTCATTAGCCTGGAGGTAAGAACAGTCGCTTGGGAAGTAGGTTTGCTTCAGGGAATCCTTAATTGTTTATACAAAGCTTCAGAGTGTTGAAAAAATGGGATTTACCACATAGGCATCCAGGCTGTCTCCTTGGACTGCCAGTGGTCAGAGCACTTTCCTGGGCAGCTGACTGATCCCTTAAATCCCCTCAAGCTGAAAGAGAATTCAGATGACACCAACTTCTTGAGTAGGTTGTAACCCCAGGCCTCCATTTTCAGCATGAAATGTTTTGCATTAAACGGAGAACTGTGCATCGAACCACACGAAGTGTTTAAGATTTGCATTTTGTGGAAGATGGAGAGTTTGGTGTCACTCCAGTGCTCCAAAGCTCAACAGTTTTTTGAAAAAGTTTTGGTTTGTCTGTCACATGGAAAAATAAATCTGTCGTTCACGCCGTTTTAGCAATTACCCCCTTTTCAGGTGTAATTTATCAAAATGGGAACCCTGGAGCTAAAGCAAATCCAAGATAGCTGTCTCATTATTCTGGACCTCTTAGTAGCTAGTAATTTCCAACACCATAAAATACAAGTGAAATTTCCCATTTTTGCAACTTTTTTTTTTTTTTTTTTCCCCCCCACTGCTGGCAAGGTCCGGTCTGCACACAGAGCTCCCCTGGGTAACAATGGGGAACATGGCATCTACCTACAGTAATCATTTGTTTTTAAGAATTAAATAGGCAATGGGCGGTTGATGGGTTTTGTACCCACAATCTGATGGTCATCAAAGATCTCAAAAGTAGCCTGGAAAGAAAAGTTAACTTTCCAAAACATTTCACGCAGGCAGATATATTCAGACATCATCAGACATTCAGAAACACAAGGGAACGCATCTTTGTAGGCACAGGAATCTGCTACCTGACAGCAAGAACAGCTGAGCTGAAGCGTATCACAAACTGTCATAGAAAACTCTTTAACGCAATTGTTGAGAAGAGAGCACACCCAAGAAAATAAATAAATGTTGGACTTATATTTTCTGATTTAAAGACAAGGCACAGCTTGGCTTAAAATTCAGAACGGTTTCACTCTCCCGGAGAGGGACTGGGGATATATGAGCTGTGGAGCACAATATGGAAGACTAACAAAGACACTTTGGAGATTTAGGAGCCTAAGTCCTGCTTTCGGCAGTGACATAGAGACTCAGGCATGCCAAGGGCCAGATTCTCAAAGGTACTTTGGGATTTAGAGATGCAGATAGACTCAGGTTAGTCGGGTGCAGAGCAGCCAGGGAAAAGGATCTTCTTTTTTTTTTTTTTAATCCAGACGCAATAGGTACAGACACAGGTCGGAGATTTCAACCCGTGATCTGAGAGCTGAGGGTGGGGGGAAGCAGGCAAGGGGGCTGTGAGCCAGTTCAAAGGAGTCCCTAAGAAGTGCCTTAGAAAAAGACTTTCCTCCACGCCAGCACAATCCACTGCACTGACTTACAAAGTGTTTGCAACTCTGTCCAAAGCAAAGCAAAATCCACAAGTTGAACATGTTTGAAAACTTCTGGCCCAGCCCATTTGGAAGACTAATATTACAGCAAGAAGGGCAAAACAACCTTAATGATCCTACTCTCCAAAGAAATCATTTATGCTTACAGAGAAAGTAAAAACTGAATTGGGCATTATGAAAAATTCTCCGTGTAGCTGCAACTATAACCTGGATAATTCATTTAGGCTAAATATATGGTTGTAATTGAAAATCCAAATAAGGTATGCATATGCATTGATCCATATGATTTAAATCAAGCTATAAAACATGAACATTATCCAGCAAAAGCTGCTGAAGAAACGGCAGCCAAGCAGAATATGAAATTCCAGGGAGACCGTTGCACTGGCTGGGAGGAGGACTTAATTGATTTTGACAAAGAAACCTATTTGCTGTTTAATTGATTCCTACTTTAAATTCACAGTGCTCTCAGACCTAGCAGAGAGAAGCAGCAGAATAGTGATTACCCATAGCAAATTACAGCTGGCCGGGTCCAGAATACTACTTCAGGTCCTGGTTATTCTCTATTTACCAAATTACTACTGTGGTTTTTCAGAGAAACACTAAAATCTACTCATCACATAAGCACACAAATCTCTCAAAGAGTTACAGGGTGCTTGAAAGAGCTATGCAGACCACCAGAAAGGCCTTAGGAGAAGCAGTAGGGATTCTCACTTCATCCCAAAAGTATTCATGCTCTTCTGCACCTCCTTTAGGTCAGTGGGAGATGTATTTGCTGGGGTGCAGGGAGGGAGGGGGGGGCACACACTGTGTCAGTGCTCTAAAGTTGACTTGGGCAGTCCCATGAAAGCAGCGGATGACCCTTCCTTCTCAGCTTTGCTAGATGTCTCTGCCATGCTTCTCCTGGAGCTGCCACCACCAGGCTGACCTCCAGTCCATCTTCCTTGCTCCCAGAGAGAAACCCTTCAGCAGCCTCACGAGTCCCAGGACCGGCACCGTGGCCGGGTGCAGCCATGTAACTCCAAGTTACGCTGGGGCTTACGGGGCTGCTGCATTTAGCACGGCTCCGATGCATTCCAAGGGACTTCACAGACATCACCGAGCCTTTACCTTCGTGCCGTGGAGCGGGTGAGAACGATTTTCTTCCCATCTTAAAACAGAGAAGCAACCCCTGCAAGTCAGGTGCTCCCTCACACCCGTGCCCTTTTCGACCATAGCTGCGTGGAGATGCACAACAGAAAATCAGTGGAAATAGGAAACGGACCTCAGAAATGGTTTGAGTGGGGAGAGTCAACAAGATGTCCACGTGCTGCTGCAAGCGTTTAGATAGCAACACCCTGGCGTGATCTGGGGGTTTCCGAGTACGGGACCACGCTTTGCCCTCTCCGCTCCGTGACCGCGCTCCGGCAGGATCGCAGGGAGCACACACGGACGGGCACTGGCTGCTGCAGACCTGCCAGCACAGCTCACACGGCTCCTTCCAGGAGGGCTTGTTTGCTGGGGCTGTGCTAACTCCAGGAGCGGTTGCTCTGGGTCCGGCGAGGCTGGTAGATTCATCCTCCTGAATCCAGTGCTGGAAGCGCAAATAAGTGCCCGCAAGGCATCGTCTGACTGTTGTTTAAGCCACTGTTTCCCCAGTGCCTCCCTAACAATGACCGATAGACTTGTGCCAAAGATTTTTCAATTTGAAAAATCCATTCTCATTTCAGAAATCATCTTCCTCTGAGCTCATCCATTTGTCATACTTTGCAAGGCAGACCTGGGGTTGCAGCCGGTGCTGCCGGCACGCTCCCCGTCGACAGGGAAGCAAAGGTCTGTGGAAAGCTTGGATAGAAAATACGGCAACTGCAGCCTGGGCAAAGAAGAGTAAGTCATTGCCTTTGTTTCAAAATAATTAAAGAAAGAGGATGCTTGAGAGTGTTAGACCTAAGAAAACATTATCATTATTATCAATACTTTAGGTCAGGTCTTATTCTTCCAGGGTTTAAACATATTCTCCACCCCTCTTGCTGAAAAGCACCTTTCATGGAGGTCGCTCGGGAGCAGAGGCACACGACTGGGCGTGGAACAGGCACTTGAAGATGCCAGATCTGTGGCTTCACAGCAAGGCCATCTTTGCAGATGCTGCAGATGTGTCCCCAGCAGTTACCTTGCGTGCAATGGGCACCAGAAAGGGCAGGGAGTACAACAGCTTGAAGACCTGACTTCAAACCTCTGTCTGGAGGTGGGGCTTTTCCAGTAGCTAGAAAAGTTTTCTGCTAACTCCTGGGACACACTGCAACCTCCTCTGGCTCCACCAGGTCCGGGCACACGGATGACAAATGACAACTATCCAGATCACACCTTTGCAAACTCTCCCCTAATTAAAAGCAGGATGCTGAGAAATCCCTTCTCCTCCTCACAGCTTGTGGCCTGAGGGACCACATTAGGTGGCCGAACACTCTGGTGCATCCTCTCAGGAGGACCTTCACAGTCCTGGAGGCTCCCCTTCAATTTTCTTTCCCCGCAGATGAGGCTGCTGTAAGCACCGAACTGGAAAGTGAGCCTCCGATCCGATTCAACCAGAGAAGCAACCTGAGAATTTCCTTCCTGCTTCCAACAGAGCAACGTCCTGAATCAAACAGTCTGCAATCAAACGAGGAAGAGCAAAGGGAAACACAGCTTATCTGTAAGCTTCACTGAGGCGCATTTCCAGCAGCATCCTTCACAAATTTCAGAGAAAGCAGGATGGAAAAAATGAAGCTGTTGTTAGAACCATTTTCTTACACAAATACTGACCTCTGGATGTCATTGTAAGAGTTTTCCAAGGAAAGGAGCTCAGAGAGGTCTGGCTACATCAGCAGGGATAACCAGAGGCTTTACGGGAAAAGCTGAACCCCCCACCTCTCTGCGGCGCTGGGGGCAGGGGGAATGCTGCCGTGCCTGCCCGTGTCTAGCAAAAAAAGGAGCCACGTGGGGGACCAGATAACACCAAGAAGTAGCTTGTGAGCACTGTGCTGTACCCAAAATGACAAGTACAGGGAAAAAGACAGACACAACACCTGCACCGTGCACACACTCAGGTGCACCTGCACGCACGCCAGCCTGCTCCCGTCAGCTTTACTGGTGTGAGTGCCAGCCCCCACCAGCAGCCCTGCAGGTCCGATGTGGATGAGCACCCCAGAACCTTGGATTTCACCCTTTATAGGGGTCCTGGTGGCCCCCCTGGCATCGGCATCCGCATGCCCTGGGAGCAGGAGGAGCACCACAAGGAGATGGTGGCAGGTCCTTCTGCCCAGGGCAAGCTGCTCCACTCCCAGCCAGGACGAGGTCCCCTCATCCAGGGGGACCTGCAACCCCCTGAGGGTGGAGAGTCCCCCCAGCCAGCAAATGTCCAGCTCCTGCATTTTCCTCCATCTATAAGGAGCTCTCTTTTCTGAGCTCCTTAACACATGCCGGCTCCTGCTAGTCATTATCTGCCAGCAGGCTCCTGGAGCTTAACCCTTAATTAGGGTGAAGAAACAAACTAAATGATTTCCCATAAAGGCTACCTGGCACCTCCTGAAATCACCCAGAAATTGCAGCAATCTGTCCCCCTGCAAAGCCAGCAGTCATTACCAAAATCAGTGGTTTCATTTTCCCACTCAATTATCTCCTGCCTCCCTTCCTGAAACATCCAGATGGAGGACAAAAAGAAATAGGAAGAAATACCAAAAAAACCCCACACCTTTGCGGTTTCTCTCCAAACTGAAAAGTGTCCCAGTGAGGTGACACCAAAAGTTTCTGTACTGCACACATGTCTTTGATAAAGCAAGAAGCAAGGCTCCCCTGGGACTGGGGAGTTTCTCTCTGGATCTGCCAGACATGTTTTTCCATGTTACATCCACAGGCCGTGATAAAATAAATCAGGGCCTTTTAGTTTTTCCTGAGTGGGTGGATTGTCTAGGGGAAGGAAAGAATGCGTGGGCAGGCTATGAGCAAATCCAGTTCATCCTGATGAGCGTGTTTCCCAACATCCATCACAGCAATCTTCCTCCCCTCCCAGGCCCCTTTCCACCCCACAAACCCCACCTTGATGGGGGTCCCCTCCTTGAAGAAAAAGACTGGCTCTGTGTAAAGGTGGACAAAGGGGACAGGAAGGGCTCAAGCTGACCTGCTGCAGGGATCAGAGAGGGGAAGCCATCCCCTGGTCCTGCAAGGCTTCCTCTGCCACCACTCCGCCAGGCACAAGGGACACATCTTCTCCATGTGACAGCAGCAGCAGGGACCTGCTCAAACCCAGACACCCAAGACGTGAGGGATGGGGGGTCACCAGCCAGGTCTTCCATTCCCAGCTCACCAGAATTGCCTGCCTTCTCCCTCCAAGTTCAACTCTTTGTCCTAACCACCCATGCCTGGAGACCCTCCAGTAAAATTAAGATTGTTATATACCGCTCACTGATCCTTCAAAGCCCTGCCAACCCCACAGAAGAACATTGTTTCAGGTGTTGATCCTGCTGTGTTCAAACAGTGCATTATAGATTATCCAACAGCAGGTTTTCTCTGGGCCTGTTTATGTATGAGTGGGAAAGGAAAAGAAATTTAAAAAAAAATCAAACTTTTCAGGGTCCCCTGGGGCGGCAGCTGCGAGAGCGGAGCTCGCGTCGGGGGCGAGAGCAGCAGCAGCCCCGCT
>NW_010551480.1:26461-71148 GCF_000687285.1 Phaethon lepturus
ACGGAGAGCGAGCGTCTGTCGCTGAGCCGTCATCACTCAGGCTACCAGGGCTGTCGGGCTTCGCAGCAAGACTTCGCAACCCTTGCAGTCGCTGGCGTGCCTGCCAAAAGAGGGGTAGCCCCTTCAAAATCCAGCAGCTGCACGAAAGGGTGATGGGAATAAATTAGCTGAGGTATCAGCCTTTATATCCCTTTTCTTAGGAAAAGCGCAATAGGACCATCCACCTGCGGGAGTAACTCACTTTTTTAATTGCTCTGAGAGGCACATCCAGAGACCAGCAACTCCCCGCTGGGACTGCAGCTGAAGGCTGCAACAGGTACCTGCACCCGGATTTCAGGGCTGACTGAAACAAGATTGCTTCTCTTCACCACGCTACCCCAGGGCGCATGCATTGCACTGGATAAAAAGGCAAACAGATCTAATTAAGCAAAAGATCGTTGTCTAGACCGAGATCTTCGGGCTGCAAACAGTCCACATGTTAATCGCTGCAACCGAGCCTTCAAAGCCCCACCGTTCCCCCAAAGGCAAAGAAACGAAGAATTTCAAAGGGGAGCAGGGTGGTCACAAAAAGCATCAGAGAGGCGTCAGCCACCAGGTTTCCAAATTTCACGCCTGTGATCTGCAGGCAGCGCTCAAGCTGCACGGGGATGCCAGTATCGACGCGGGGCTGCGGTTTGCTGAAGCTTCGTGGAAGCGCACGAGAAGGTATGCCACTACAGAAATCAACCATAACCCACCGCGTCCTGCTCCTAAAGCCAGCTAAACCTTTAAGATCCCCACTTGCATATAAAAAACCAAACAAACCCTGGCTTAAATACAACACTACCTGACAAGCAGGCGAAGTTTCAAACAAGCAACAGGGGTAAAATAATCAGTGTTTTGCGCAGGGGATAATGTGATGGTGTTAATATACCCTCCTTCATCCCAGCACCGCAGTGAGCTCCACGGGGGCTGGCACACAGGAGCAAAGGCCGTTCGGCTCCACCGTCTTAAGGAAGCCATTTTAAGATGTAAATCTAGGGGTTTGGTTCAAAGGACAAAACAATTACTGACCATAACTTCAGACAAGGGCAGTCCCTCACTGGGCTGCAGTAGTTGATCATTTACAAAGAAGTTTCATGGATTTATATTTTTTTCCCAAAAAAATTAGTACTTTAATTTGGTCAGGACCTGGTGGCATTTCCCAGTAGCAACACCTCCTGGACAGTCACAAGGCATGATGATTTTGCAATCTGGCAATCAACCAAAAAACCCATATAAATTATATCTTGGAATTTGCTTTCTCTGTTGGTTTTTTGATTTGGCTTTTGGTCTTTTTTTGCATAGATGCTCTAGTGAAAGTGATTCTTGGAAGAAATTGGTAACAGCCACCTCATCCACAGGGAAATTAAACCACCCTCTTGGGACCTCTGTCCTTTACCTCCTTTATTCTGTAGTGTTTGCTGCAATCTCTCTTCTGAGCCAAACTCTTCACAGCAATATTGACAACAGGAAGGTTGGAAAACCTGAGCTAGGTTCTGCAGAACCACCAGACTTGAAAGCGACAGATGTTGCCTGGAAAGGGCTCTCCCTTTCTTTTGTGTTGTTGCATCCTACAGATTTAAAACCTGGTATGTAGAAGTGTACCAAATTTTCTTACCTGTGGTCAAGATTCTCCAGTTGTGACTGTAAATCAGAGTAAGGATAAGGAAAGCCCCTGAATTCCTGAGTTTCACAATATAAAAGTTTGTTTAGCCTCACATAGAAGTTCTTTCTTCTGCTGTGTTCGGTTTTGGGCCCCTCACTCCAAGAAGGACGTTGAGGTGCTGGAGTGTGTCCAGAGAAGGGCAGCAAAGCTGGTGAGGGGTCTGGAGCACAAGTCTTAGGAGGAGCGGCTGAGGAAACTGGGGGTGTTCAGCCTGGAGAAGAGGAGGCTGAGGGGAGACCTCATCGCTCTCTACAACTACCTGAAAGGGGGTTGTGGCGACGAGGGTGTTGGTCTCTTCTCCCCAGTAACCAGCGATAGGACGAGGGAAATGGCCTCAAGTTGCACCAGGGGAGGTTTAGATTGGATATTAGGAAAAATTTCTTTACAGAGCAAATGGTCAGGCATTGGAACAGGCTGCCCAGGGAGGTGGTGGAGTCACCATCACTGGAGGTGTTCAAAAAATGTGTGGACGTGGCGCTTCAGGCCATGGTTTAATGGGCATGGTGGTGTTGGGTTGGTGGTTGGACTTGATGATCTTAAAGGTCTTTTCCAACCTTAATGATTCTATGAGAGGATCCAGAACAGGCACACCAGTGTGGAACAACCAACCATAGCATCACACAGACTTTGGGTTATGCCCCAATCTGCTGAGGATCAGTGGGAGAGGACAGATTAAGACACATGCAACAGGAAATACTACAAGCCAAAATATTTCAAAATCCTAAAAATGCTTTTATCTGTTCCACAAAATGGCAGGTGTTTCCAATCAGTTTCTTACAAGGTAAACACTGCGCTTGGGTTGTAATCTGTTTGATAAACCTTGTGTTTTCAGCTGTAATTACACCATCAAGGCAGCCAAATGAAGATGACATTTAAAGTGACCTTCAGCTTACAGCTGCAATAACCATCCCACAGGAGAGTTGGAGCAGGGAGGGGAGGCAGCACGCCGCTCCCCAAGTGAGATGTGCCTGTGAACATGCTGGCCAGATGTTCCTCCAAAGTCAGCCGGTGTTTTAGCGAGGACGGCGTGCACAACACAAGCGATTTGATTTCTCTGCTAGGGGAAGGGCCACTGTAAGATGCAGGCAGTTGGTGTTCCCTCAAATGGGAGGTCTTTCATCTAGGGAATAACAGCTCCCACAAAACCAAGGTATGTGATAATACCACCTCGCAGGATGGTCCATGCAGGAGCAGTTACATGCAGTGTACACGCCCTGGTGTTCCTCTTGTGAAGGGATGTGTTTTTCTCCAACATTTACTTGCCAAAGGGCAGAGATATTATTTTTCTTGCACTGAGACACCCAATGAGACAACTTGATATGGGACACACACACAGTGCCCTTAAGAAAAGGAACCTCTGCCATCTGGTTCCTTTTCTGTCCTCCAGTCTTGTCCACCTTGCCCAAGTCCTGCCCCAAATGAACCCCTCTCTGTGCAGCACCGCCCTGCTTTTCTCCCGTTTTTCTGCTCCAATCTTCCCGATACTCAGTTTATCTTTAATCCAAATCCATTATTTCTCCATACAGCCTCTCACCTGCTCTCTAGTTGTCTCCAGCCCTCCTGGTGTCTTCTCCTCCAGTTCTCTCACTTCCCTCTCACACTTTCCCATTCCACCTCTCCCCCACCTTAGGCTCAAACACCTCCACACCCTGCCCTTCCTCACCATTTCTCACCCTCATTTGGCTTTCCCAGATGATCACCTTCAACAGCTCCCATACCACCATGCCTTCCAGGGCACGTGGGGGGCACACGGGGAGAAATGGGCAGGAATCTGCCTGCCTGCCAGACTCTCTCCTGCACTAAGCTCCCGTCGGAGTTTATGAAGCAAGCTTAACTCAAAGAGACAAAAAGAAAGCATCAGTACTGAGGCTGGCATAAAATCCAACCATGTCAGCCATCAGCTTGTTAATTATCCTTCGGATCACCTCCCCTCCAAATTCACTGCTGGGGAATCTCAAGCCATTGCTGAATCTAAATAAATATGAGAATCAGAGGGAGAGCAGGAAGTCAATACTGCAAACTAACTGCTTCTGCAAATGGGTTTTCATTACCACAGGGGCAGGCGTCAGTGTCCAGAAAGCACCACAACAAGGGTAATTATTTGCTGGCAGTGCTCTGTATTCACAGAAGGCGCTTAGCCTTGTTTGCAGCAGTAAAGGGCAGCTGAGCTATCGATCAGGTCAGATGCCTGTCGCTCCTGGAGGCATCAGGGGTTTCAACAAGCCATGCAGGGACCATATTGGAATTGTCACAAGTTCATGCTTGGTTTGTAAGGCAATTTGAAGCAGATTTATTGACACACACCCCTTCCCTCCCCTGCCATCGGCAGGGTACAGAGGGAAGGAAAGCTGTCCAGCTCAAAGTCTTGCCAAAACCTGCCCGTAGAGGCCCCTGGCAAGAGCATCGGAAACAAGGAAGCATTGAATGCTGACACCAGCAAAGATTTTAGCTGGAAGAACATCAGCATTCTTCAACTGGGAGTACGGGTCACTGCAAAGTGCTGCTACTAAAAGCACCTATGTCCTCCTCCAGCAGACAAATGTATATTCTCAGGGGCTCCTAAACCCTCGCTGGTCTCATCTGATTTCAGTGGTCATGATCCAACTCTGAGCACAGTGAAGTCCCTCCAGGTTTCTGTCCCATGCATCAAAGCACTTCATTTCCTCTTCTAATGCAAGGAAAGGAGGCAAAATAGGAAAGAGATGGGGATGAGGAGCATTGCAATAGGAAAGCACAGGGCCAAGTACTAACCAACAAAATAAAATTGCCACCAGGGCACATCAGATAGCAGCAAGAAGACGACCTAGCACAGTAGGTCCCACAATCTCATCCTGCTCCTACGTTAGCCAGTCACAGCATCCTTGTTTTTCAGCATTAAGGACAGAAATTTCATCCAGTTTCCACTGCAAATTAATTCCAATCAGCTTTCAAGGTCTTAAAGTTCCCCAACCACAGGGACTTAAGGTCATACAAGAATCAGAACCCAGACAGGTCACGCCTGGGCAGGGCCCCAGCTACACAAGCAGCACCTCAGGCAGGTCACAAACTTCTTTTAAACATAGTGTTATTTTACAGCAGGCAATAGTGCAGCTTTTGCAGAAGGGATGACAATGTCCAAGTGTGTCAAGAAACATGGAAGTGATAAGGGGAAATTAAAGCTCCTTGCAAGCAGCTAGAGAGCTTTTGCCTTTCAGCACTTGCTAAGAGCTTCAGTTTCACAATCTATTGCCTTCGTGACAAAGCTGCTTGGGAAACCCTCCTCAAGCAGTTACGGTTGCCAGTTAGATGTCGTCGTAACATGCTGGTTAATGCCTCCTAACTCAACTCATGAAAAATGACAGCCCTTGAGTGATGCCCAAGGTAGCCTTCACCCAATGCCAACACATTCCCTGCCCTAAAAGTCAGGCATTTATTTGAACAGTGAACAGCAGGGACTAAAGAAAGGCAGAAGTACATGAACATGAGAAATAATTAAAGTGTTACACAAATTGGAAGAGGGAGATGAGGTGGCACCTACCAAGAAGGAAACAAGGAGCAAGTGCCCCTGTGATTGCATTTAAAATTCAAATCAGCCTGTAACTGAGCTATCATATGTGACCACAGCATAAGCAGGGAGGAACAACGGTAGGGAAGGGTAAGACATAATCACTTGGGCTATAATTATCGGAATCAAGGAACACTGCATTATTCCCAAGGGCTACTGAGGGCCAGAAGAGACACCTCAAATCATGTCTTCCCTGCCAAGGTGTTTGTCTAGTGTTGTCACATTACCGACGCATTTCTTGTTTCTATCCAAAAATGACTCAAAAATAAGTGTGGATAGACAGGCAAACAGGCTTGACTAAAATCAAGAACAATTCAAATATTCTCCCAGAGCACAGATGAGTACCATCCTAAATACTGCAGAAAGCCAGTCCATTTGTCATTCCTAGCTTCTTTCCACCTTTATCTTCCTGTTGTCCCTGCAGTATGAATGAGACCAGAAGAGAAAGAGCAAGTAAGAAGAAAGTCAAACTATTCCTAGCCACGACTAGTCTTAGCAAGATTTTTGCCCTTTGTGCTTTGTCTAACACATCTTTGTGGTTCCCTGAATATTGGGGGGTTAAGCAAGAGGTAAAACGCATGCAGAGGCTTCCACTCAGCCTCCTCTTCTCAAGTGGAGCTTTAGGAGCCACCATGAGAAGGTCATTTTAACTTGTTTTAGGCTGTGGGAACTGTAGAGCAGAAGACCCACAAAAGCCTTAGAGGTGCTGGGTTGTCCTGCACCAGCTCCAGCACAGGGAACCAGGGAGACCCCAGCCATATGCAGCATTTAAGTTCCCATCTGCAACTGCAGAGGGACCCATGGTAACCTTACCAGGCTCCCAAGGTAAGAGCAGCCAGTAGTGTTTACAGGGAGTATATTTAATCATTAAGCAAGAATATGCCCCAGTGACCCATATGGGGTCATGATTTGCTAGGCTAAACACTATATTAATATAGATCAGATGTTCTGCATTGACAGATCAATATCAAGCACAGGGATATCTAGCTATTTCTTAAAAAGCACTTTTATCCAGCTAAGTTTAAAACAGAATTTAGGCTCTCCTAGGTAGCAAGGTACAGCTTTGCTATTGAGAAGACAAGATATAGCTTATTTCCCACAAAACAGCAGGACTAGCTCCAATGCTGCTTGCAGCTGGTGCCCCACTTCCCACCCTATAACTTCAGCTCTAATTGCATTAGGTAGACTGGTTCTGCCTCTCCTTGAGCTCTTTACCAGACAGCAATTGCTTGGCAATAATCAGAGCATGCAGTGGAGAGACGACCCCTGCAATTTACCTCTACAGATTTCAACAGTAGCTTGACCTGCCAACTTAAATTGGCTTATTATATTGCCTTCAATGCAAACTAGTTGCTACTTGAGGAACACAGACAGGACAGTTGTCAGATAACCTCTCTGACATGCTGAGGTCAGAGAGGTTGGATCTCTACTACATCAGGGGTTGTGTTGCATCAATGGAATAGCTGATGTCAAAACCCAAGGACCATGTGGTCCAGCCACAGTACAGCACTATGCTGTTATATGTAGTAACGTAGGATTATGAGTGTTGTTGAACAGCATTCATTTCTATTTAAGGGAAAGGGGAAGTGCCACCTCTTCATGTCCACACTTGCTCTCCCCATGAAAACCCTCTCCCCAGTCTCCATTTCTGACCTCTAGGAAGCAATTTTTTACCATTTTTTAGAAAAATTGTCTAGAAGAAGCAGTACTCACATTGGGAGCAGATTCCACTTCCTTTCTTGAAGACAGCAAAGAAGCAAGGAGCAGAGCTTGTCATTTAGAAGTTCAATAGGCAGTTATCTGTCAGCCTCAGCTACATCACCACCCACCAAGCACTGGGCTGTTCCAACTCCTTGGAAGAGTGTCAGACACGCAGCTGAAGAGCTCTGAGCTCAACTGAAACATCTCCTGGCCAGGAGTATCTGTCACCTACACCCCAACAACTCTCCATCAAGAAGTCCACTTCTCTCCCAGGTAGCTGCTCCTGCAGCCCACTACCCCACCACAGACAGAAGTCTTCACCAGGTAGCAGCAGACTACAGAATTAGACCGAGGAGGACAACTAAAAAACAAGGGATGCCAGGACTCTGACAGCTCCCCACAGCTTCTCCAAGCATGGGAAAGTGGCAGGAGGGCACACAGATGCCTCCAGGCTTGGGAGTGAGGAGGAATTACAAATTGGTATTTCCCAGGACAGTACCAGGGCTTACCAGCTGTAACCCTTACTGTACCACTGACTGCACATTCCTGCCTGCACTGTCCCACATCAAGGAGCAGAGATGAGACATGAAGAGTACAGTTCACATATGTTGAGCAGGACTCACTCTTACAGTCTCTCTCCAAGAGACACTAGAGACAGTAATTGTTTTTGCATGCAATAATTTTATTTTAAGCCATTATAACCTCATACAAGCAGCTTCTAGGAAGTTAAATCTTTACATTGTATGCTAGCAGAGGGTTTAAGACCAACAGCAATCATAACTTTGAATAGAGGCAGGGCCTGAATACACTAATAGAGGACATAACATGGACAGCTTGCTAGGAGGTGGAAGCATTGCAGAGCTTCAGCTCTGTTCTCCTCCTGGCCCAGAGCTCAGCCACCATTCCTGAAGGCAGCTAAAATCACTTAAGAGTGGCCCTGTTACTTCCACCACCTTCCTTAGAAGCTCCTAAGGCTTTTTTTAACCAGTACCCAATAATCATCCAAGAGGTGACATCTCCACTGTCAGCTAGAGAGTGGAGTTACACAACGCTAAGACCAAGCCCTCAGAGTCATGCCAGGCAGGCATGTGCTCATGGCCTTATCCTTTACATGAGGGTGGTAGAAGCTTCATGAACCCCTGTTGTATCTGCTTCTTTCTCCTCCAAGTGTTCCTCCTCCTGTGAGGTTTCCACCTCCTCCTCCCTGGGGGAGAAGGGTCCCACCAGCCAGGACAGAGGGGTGTTGTTCTTCAGGTAGTCCAGCAGTTCCTCCATGTACTCCTGGATTACGACCAGCTTCCTCTGGCTCTGGGTCAAGACACTGCTGGACAAGTCTTGGAAGGAGTTGGCTGCTGAGAAAGAAGCATGGAGCTCCTCTATGGTACTAAGAGATTGTTTCACCTTATCCTGAAGGCTCGAGGGAAGGCCTTTGATTGCAGACAGTATTTTACAGCAGGCCATTTGCAGCTGCTGTGTGATACTGCGTGCCATGAGCAGGGCCAGAGACTCCATCTCCTGGGAGGAGGCAGGAAGGACAAGATCAGAGGAGCGAGTTACATCCAGACAAAAAAAATGTTAAAAATCAAGGAGAGGGAAACAAAGGGCTCTAGGCATCCCCAGGGGGTACCTCTGGCTCCGCAGAGCTTTCATCTCCACTCTCTTTGGAAGACTTCCTACTCCAGTCCAGCCACATCTGGTGTAGTTTCTCCTGCCCCTCCTGAAGCTTTTGATTAAATCCTTGCTTAAACACTTCAATCTGTGGCAGGGGAAGATCAGAGTGTCAAGACAGACAGATCTGCTGGTGAACAGTAGAAGTCTTTATCATAGTGATGAAGTTGAGACCAAGCTAACAATTCTCCTGCCAGGAGACCAGGTTCTACCTACCAGTTCAATGATGCAGTGAAGCTGTGCAAGGGCCTCCTTCATGCCCTGCCAGACCTGCTTCATTTTGTCTGTTGAGTGCAGGTAGGCAAACAGGCGAAGTTCATCAGAGAGAGAACCCAACCGCACAAAGTACCTCCTCTTCTCCCGCTGCTGCTCCACAGACATTATGTCTGCACCCTCCTCAGATGCTGCCAGCTTGGCTGAGGAAAGAGACAGTGTCTAAGTGGTTAACTAGAGATGCTTGCCACACAGATTATACAAATATCAGGAGATCTTGGACTAGGAGCCAGGTAATGTCCAGCATGGCACTTCCCATCAGTCCCATTCCAGACTAGCGGGGCAAGGAATGGACTGGCCATCCCCAGTGTGATGGCTCCCATTACAAGTCATCACATACACCATTTCCTTACCTAGTTCCTCATTTCCAATGGGGAGAGCACTGTCTTCTGTTTTCCCCAGCACAGCTTCTGCCCCACTTACAGCAGTCTGACCCACTCTGGAGACAATAACCATCCCCACGCTGCTGGTCACTGCAGATCTGGCAGCCTCCACACTGCTCTGAAGAGTCTCCTTAGTTACATCTATCACTTCCATCACTTTGCTGCTCACAGCATCCTTTGCATCAGCTACTCTGGATGACACCAGCTCTTTTGTGTCAGAGATAATCTGTGGAAGAGAAGATCTATGTCAGGTAAGTGATTGGGTCATGTAGTACGCTACAACTCTGAATCACACCAAGAGGACAATTAGCAGCATCTGCTGAGTATTTACTCCTGTACAAGCTTGTGCTATGCACCTAGGGGTCCACTCTGCCAGCAAAGGACAGCACAGCCTTTGATTCTCACCTGGTCCACTGGCTTTTGAAGGACTGGGAGCTTTTCTCCTAGTTTATCCAAACCCTTGGAGGCATACTCACTTGCTGCAGCAACTGCAAAGAAAAAAGTGTCACAGCTGTTTTTCCTGCAATTCCATCTCACAAGTCCTGCCTTCCTGAGCATGTTGCTCCATAAAGACATAGCCACCTATATGAGACCCTCTCCTGCAGCTGCTTGAGCTCTTGACCAAATAGATGCATAACCCTCATTTCTGCCCAAGCCTCCACACCCCAAGGATCCAGCATCACATAGTAACAGACACGAAGGGGATGCCCACTCTGGGTTTAGAGTAAACTCAGGCCTGTCACACAGATAGTTTTGTCATACACTTGTCATTACGAATAGCCCCTCTCCCTCCAGGAGTTCAGAGCTCTCTCAGCTGCCACAGGACCTTTAGATATAACAGTCCTCCAAGAGGAAGCTTCTTCCTGTTGCCACCACAAGCTTATAAGAATCCACTATAAGGAACTGCCACCTAATATTTTGGACCTTGCAAGATCAGCTTTAGTGTAGTCAGAGTCAACTCCTGGTCCTCCAGGGAGCAACACTCCATCACACCACTTGGACTAGGACTCAGCTTTTTAGCTTTACTTGTAAGCCAGGAATAGTCCTTTTAGTATGGTGATGGAAAGGCACATTTCCACATACTAGGACTTCTTCCAGAGGTGGAAGGAGCCAGTGAGTCCCCCACAGGCAGGTGCAACCTGCCCTTCCACAGGGTATTACCATGAGGCTCCAGTGTAGTCAGCACTGGCTGCACACAGATGGCTGTGGCTTCAGTCATGCTCTTCATGCCTTTCTCTGCTGCACCACACACAGATCTGATGTAGGGGTGGCTCTCCTTAGTGGAGGCATAAGCTGTAGACAGCATATCACAGGCAGAGCTGACCAAGGTCAGGTTAGCCACCTGATCTACCACATCCTAGAAGGGTGGAAAAAAAGCCATGAGGTTTGCAAACACAACCCTGAGCCTTCTGTGCAGTTTTGCTTCAAAACTTCCTCCTCTGGTCACCTGGTCTGGCTGAGGAAGCAAGGCTTGCCTTGCTTAGACACTTGCTTTACAATCTACAACTCCATTGTGAAACAAAACGTTGAGCACTGGCACTTATGGTTGGTCCATTCTAGAAAGGTCCTGCATTAGCACAACGCTACCCAAGGGACAGCCGAGTTTCTTGGCAACCTTAATACTTCTGAACCCATATGCAGCTCGAATTCATTTGATATAGCTAGTCAGGCAAGTTAATACTCCAGGAAAAAACACCTTGATCCTGTCTGAAGCTTTAAGTTGACAGACTTTACACTAGCCTGCAAGAAGCATGCTGCTGGTCACAGGAGTAAGCCACATGCAGCAGGTTTCAGGGCTGCTGAAACATGGGAGACTTTCTAGAGAAGCATTGCCTGCAGCAAGCCAGGATCTTGAGTACATAGTTAGAGAAACAACTTTCCTAGCCAAGAACGAGGCTATTCTGCCCAGCCTAGGAGGTTACTTAGAGGGTCTTCAGGCCTACTCTTTTGGCTGTGCTGTCACCCACATTTCCAGAGAAGATGCAGGGCACAGCCTGAGAAGAGGAAACACTCCTCCCTTTGTGGGGGCTTAGTTCCCACCAGCCAAAGCAGGACCACCTCCTCATACCTGCACCCAGGGACTGCCACTCATTACATCGCACGTGGGGCACCTACCTGCTCCTCTTCCTTCACCTCCAGGGAGCTCTTGGCAGCTTCCTCTTTGTCAGGCATAGCTGAGGCCATTGCAGCTGAAATGCCAGTAGCACCATGGTTTTAGGAAGAAAAGACAAAAAAGCCAGTGAACCTCCAGAGGAATTCCTCTTCCTAGGGGACACTGCCCCCAACCTCATTAAAGGGAGAAGTTCCTTTACGGAACCTCCCACTAAGGCAAGACCCCCTAAATTGGTCTCTTCCCAGTACAGAAGGGATGTGTGCTACTTGCAAAGCTACCTAGGTTATGACATATCAGAGAAATGATGAGAGCTAAGTCTCTCCAGGAGAACTCTTGTCAGAGAGATCATAGTGCTTATTATCAATATATTTAGGTACTTGGTACCTTCTTCCTCTTCACCAAGGCTTTGATAAAGTCTTACAGTAGACAGATAGTAACACTGGAACTGGAAAATAAGGAGCTCAAGAAAAGTGCTCGACTGCTCTTAGCACACCCCAACCAGACCCAGCTTTTCACTCAAAACCAGCACAGGCTGTATCTAACCTTTCAGGCAGGACCACAAGCAACCTTGTATTAACTAAGACTAATCCCACTCCATAATTAAACCAGGCAGGAAACATCTAAACATGAACCAGGAGTTCATAGAACAATTACAACCCTAACACCTGAAAATTTCCAAGCAGTACCTTTTTGCCCTGCTGGCAGTGAAGCAGATGACCAGCAAGGAAGAACCAGACACCACACCATGGTCCATCATCCCTGCTCTGCCTTTTTATACTGGCTGGGCACGTGGGCTAAGGAGGGACCACCAGCAGCTGACAGCCCTAGGAAGCAGCAGAAAGGAGCCAGTCTCTGTCCTGGCCAATTAGAGGTGGAATGGGGTGGAGATGGGCCCTGCTGTGGCTCATTAATTACTCTGTAATCAGGCAGGTACACCTTGCCCTGTGTAGAGGAGCTCCCTTCAGAGGCCAGCGCTCCTACAAAACGAGGGAGGCATTGCTGGCATGGACCATGCACCCTCTATGATCTTGCCTCAGATCACACGCTGTCTGGAAAGGGCGGCTAGTTTTGTTCTCTCCTCGATGGGAAACAATAACCAGAAAGGAAAAGCAAAAATAATAAAACAAATCCAGAGAAGGACTTCACACTTAATCGGGGATTCCTATTGCTTTTACCTGCTAATGCTTAATGTTTAATGGCAGAAGTAGCTGCTCAGCTGCTGCCTAATCTTAGAAGCACTGGAACTCATGTTTCTCATATCTTGAAGTCCCCAGAGAGCCCCGTCTCTCCACACCTTCCCTAAAGGCTTGCAGGTGAGCATCTTGTGCACGACTGATTCGTAGCCAGGTTAGATGCCTTCTGCCTGGGTTCAGTCTGTACTTCCAGGGCTGATCTGACTCTGCCACCCCCCCAGACAACCCGCTTCCCTTCAAACACCGTTGCACAACAGCCCCCTGACCTCTGCGTGCGTTTTGGGAACTGCAGCTTCCATTCATCCTGTGCTGGGGGGAATTTGGACCCCTGGCATCCTGGGGGAGAGCCCGCCATGGTCCTCCCTGCTCGGCAGAGCTTTGTCTCATTGTAGAAAGACCCTTCAGATTCACCGGGTCTCAGACCATCAGGGACCTGCCTCGTGGTGGTGGGCACCATTAGTGGGAAGAGGGGAGCCAGAGGCTTCTGGGTCCTGCAAGGACTCTCCCTGTGTGCGATCTAGTGAGTTCAAAATACAGCAGTCTTGGAAATGGCTCTTGTTTACTTTACGGAGGAGCAATCCCTGGAGCAGTGGGTTTCCCACGGATCTGTGTCTTGGGGCTGCTTTTCTCCAGCTTCTCTGATGATTGATGAAGAGCGAGTCACACCATGTCCTTCTCTTCAGAGGAGGCATTGCCACGGACCTCTCTCCTCCTGGCCCACCTCTTCACCTCATTTTATTGGGACCTTGAGGCCTTTGATGTTCTGTTAAACCTGAAATCAGCTGAGTGGTTTATATATATTTTACAGGGGGAGAGAAAACTGATAGTCACACGAATGCACACAGAACTCTTCGACACACCAGGATAAAAAGAAATAAAGGCACAGTGATGGGGACACAGCAGCTGATCAAGGACAAATCACTGACTTTCGTTTGACAATGGTGGAAAGGACTGTTACTGTTACTGCAACACTACCTCTCCAAAACACAGCGCATGGACCGGTTTTCATGTCATCGCAATTTGGTGAGATATTCCAAAGAAGTTAAATTCTGTTACACTCCCAGGGCAGCCAGCCTGAGAAAACAGCGCTGTCCGGACTGTTAGTGATTCAAGCGGTTGCATGCAGTCCCGTTGGAAAGCTTTGAGTGGGAGTGGGATGTTTCAGGTATCCTCTTAGTACCCTGGCCCCACTAAGGGTCACTGCTTTACTTCTATGATGCATTGTCCAACATTTCAGCAAGCCTGCTCTTGGGTGGGAGTTCAACACAAGCTTTGCACGACCAGGGTTGATGTAATTTTGTTTTGCTTGCAGGAGAACACATAAAGAGTTTGTGTTACAGCCTCCATCCAAAGCCCCAGCTCCTCAAATACAGTGTCTGTCATTCCCTTCATTTAAAAAGAAAATTGGAAGAAAAAAATATGAGTAGGTGGCACCAGTATAACATCAGCTTGGATCTGCTCTGCTGTTACCTGCCAGAGGAACGCGGATCCCGGTGGCAGGGCAGGCAGGACTGGCACCCACCCACACGTGATGTGAACCGAACTAGTTCCTCCCTTTCCAGTATTCAAGAGCTTAGCCCCATCCAGCATCCATCAGATACTATGGCAGCTACTGAGCTTTATCTTAACAGCCAGTTTCCCGTGCAGGGAGCAGCCCGTTCCCTGCGCCCACAGCAGAGCAGACACCCCAAGGCAGCCTGTGTCCCACACCGTCCCGTGCAAGCCCTGTTCCTCATGTGCCCGGTGGGGGACAACGTGCAGGGTCCCAGGGGACCCTCCATGTGAATGAACCAGCACAGCCCTCCAAAACCAAAGTTATGTATTGTGAAACAGCCACAGAGAATACATTGGATGTCTTCCCTTCATATACATCTGTCAAAGAAAACAAAGCAAATGACCTGGGCAGCATCCAAATAGAACCCACACGCTGCCTCCCCAACCATCCCACATCCCCCATCCAGCCCTCACAGCCTGGTATGACGGCACCAGGGCTGCCGAGACCTAGAGGCTGCCATTTTGCTGGGCTCATGCTCTGGGCAGAGGATGCTGGGTTACCTGTGCTGCCTCCGCACTCCCTGTGAGCACGCCTGGGCGTGAAGAGCCCCAACAACCTGCCCTGGGCACTGCCCAAGAGGCAATCCAATGTTTGCTCAGAGGAAACCCTCACAAGCACTCAGCAACGGTGCTGGCGTCCCAGGAGCAAAACAAGGTGTTGACCAGCTTGACAGTGAAGATGCACTTCCTACAAGAGATGGTTCAAAGCTTATAGATGGTTCAGGTAGGAGCAGCTTAAGACAAGACAATGTTGTCTCTGGGCCATCCCTTTCCTTGAATTCCCCACCGAGGCCTTCACTTGATGAGGTGAGAAGTCTCATTCTACTCAAGTAGACTCACCCAGGACTTCCCTGGGCATGATCACAGGCATTTTTTGGTCCTGCTTAGTCACCTCAAGGCCTACATACAGACAGAAATGGCTCTGCACAGCTTACTATGGAAGATGTGGTGGACACACCATGTTGTGCTACCTTGAGGAGGAGGAGGAGGCTGGTGGCTGTGGGAATACAGATGACCAAATGCAGGATGGTTGCACATCTCACCATTTTTGCAAAGCATGTGTCAGAAGTGTCACAAGTAAGGTATCAGGCCCTGGAACAGTGTACAGACAAGCATCAAACTGCCTTCACCCCCCAGAGCCATAGAAAGGAGGTCCACCGGGAGTGAGGGCAGAAATGGTAAATCACAAGAGTCTGGAAGCCCCTTGTGACTGTGGTTGGTTTAACCACTCACTAAGCGAGTCCCTCTCTTTTGCTACAGAGCCTGAGTGTCTTTGTACTTATAGAAACGCAAATAGACAGGCTAAATTGCGCGTGTCCTGCACAATGTCTCACCTCTGGGAAGGCAGCGTTTACCAGGCTCTGGACGTACCTGCACACCTAAGGGTCCCACGTGCGCATGGCTTGCACCTCATCCCTGCTCTGGGGTACCTGAAAATTTGGGCTTCTGCTCCCTCATCATGGTTCTAGAGGAGGGACCAGCCCCGTCGAAGCCCTGACAGCCCTGAGGAGCACACGCCACCTTCGTCTTTGCAGCTGACAGTACGTATGTGACACAGCAGCCTTCAGAGTCAAACCACGCATTTCAGAGTGCCCAAAACTGCCATCTGAGGGAAGGGTTGGTGTCTCCAGCCATGTGAATAGCTGTGCTGGGAGCACAGCCTGGAGACGCGGCCGCAGGCACCAGGGCTGCAGGTCCCCACGTGGAGCACAGCCGCCCGCCGTGGGTGTCGCAGGGTTCCCATGCTGACCAGCGGTGTGGCACAGCAAGAAGAGCCTCAGATCTCAGCTGGGGCTTCATAGGCTTCAACCAGTGTCTAACATTTGTGTTTAGGCCCCTCCTAGAGCTAGTCCTGGCACTAGGAGCCAACGTCAATGGTTTGACTGCTGTGGGAAAGGTCGCAGCAGCCGTGTTCACCCGCGGTGGTGGCAGTTTCTGCCCTTGCCCACCAAGTTGATGGAAACCAGACTAACGTGGCATGGAGCAGCAAGCATTGCTGGAAATGATGCTTGCACAGCCGGTTACAAAACGTGGCTCCTTTCAGCCCTGTCCTCGGCAGGACACTGAAGAGGACTCCTGCTGCCAGAGCCACATAAAGAAGATGGCAGATCTTTACGCGGCAGAACAGCAGGGAGCAGGAAAAGCTAAATCAGGGAGGCAAACAGACTTTAGCCAGTCCTTTATAAACACAAAACAGCTACCCTGAGAAATCCAAACAGCTCAAATGTAACAGAGGGAAAAGCAAATCCTTCCTAATGAGATGATTGAAAATAAACCTGAAATTTCTGTATCTTTTCTCCTTTGTCTACAAAGCCTGAAAGGGAACCTAGGCAGTCCTTAGCTCGTCCTGAGGCCACCCGCACTCCTAACGCACGGCGCGGTGGCAGAGAGGGGGCAGGGGGTCAGGGGTTTTATACGGGTGCAGGATGTCTCAACCACAGGCGCAGCTCTGGCCAGAGCAGGGCAAGCGAGAGCCCCCACCTCGCTGTTTGCCTGGCAGGTGAAGACCCCCTTGGCCTGCAGAAGGCATTGAATTCAGCTGTCCTATAACCTGGGTTAGTGCTTTAGCATCAACAAGTGTGTCGTATCATCGCTTGTATTTTTGCGTGAAGGTAGCATGGCTAGCGGGTTCTGAGAGGAATAAATATGTGCTGAATACCTGCAAAGATACCTAGAAAAAAAAAAGTTTGACTGGATGATCCCAAACAGATGCTGATTTGGTTGCTTATGTTTCATCAGCAATAGCTATGGGCATGTGTAAAAGCAGTTTCAGCTTCCTAGATTACATTATTGATGAACAATAAGATTTGGGGTTATTTAAGGGGCACTTAATTTCTAAGTTTGTCTGAGGTGCCACAGTCCTTCGCAGACCAGGTTCCGTGTGGCTCTGTACCAGTTATCTACAGATCTCTTTATGTCCCTGGATTCTGAACATTACAAGTAATTCAGTTGCTCTGATGATGGACAGCAAGTACCAAAGATCCTGATTTTTACACTAAATATAAGGTATTATCTATGCTTTCTCAGGTGCATTTAATGATAAACTCAGTGTTAGAAAAGAAAAAAAAAAACAATTTTTAATGCCCTGGTTGCACAGAGATCACAGTGTAGTGCAGTCTTCCGGATGATGAGCTTGGGTGATTGTGAGGCTGCAAAATAAGCCTGGCCAGGAGGCTGCTGGTAAGTTTGATGCTGGAGGCTAATCCAGGAAATCTGGAGGTTCTGACATACCATCTCTCATCAGGGCTCATTATCACCATAATAGAGAACGCGAGAGCAACCAGAGTCTAAATCCCTCTGTATGCTTCCTTGTGACTTTTCTGCAAAAGAGGAAAAAAAAAATCCTCCGAGTACGAACTGTCCTCCCGACAAGCCCTGAAGCAGCGGTAAACGTCACGTCAGAGGATCCATCGTCCCAGAACGCCCTGAGGAAGGAGCAGCGCTTGTGCCGTTTGCCTTGAGAGGTCTATCTTTCACTTTCCGTTTCGGACTGTGACAGCAGCATCCCTGAAATACGTCGTCCTCCTGCACAAGGAGCCGCGCGGTGGCTCCCACCGCTCGCCTCTCATTGCTCCTCACCTCCTCAGCTGCGAATGCCACGTGTGCAGCAGCGGCAGCGTATCGGGGGTACAGCCCCACGCTGGGTCTTACAGTGTTGAGTAGAGGAGTTAGGGTGACTTGACAGAGCTCCTGGTAAGGCTGTGGGTGACCAGACTCGTAATGGTTTGTTGGCTCTTACGGGGACAGAAAGGCCCTTGGCCTCTTGAGCAGTTCATGCAGTCTTCTCTGCCTGAAGTGAGTCTCCTGAGGATGTTTACAGAGAAATTGAATTTTGAACCTGTGGAAATGGGAGCTACCACTGCTCCCAATCATCTTCCAGAAGATGAGCTTCATCCAGCTCAGCAGTACAGCACCAGCCTTCGGAGGACCCCAGACTCTCTCAGGAGGAGGGCTGCTCCTGCTGTCCCACACCCATCAGGTGCACCGAGGCAGTGAAGGATCGATCCTGAAATCCTGTAGGTTTCCCAGAAAATAAAGAGACATTAATGTTTCTGTCCCTGTGCTGAGCTTGAGCTGCCCTGCAGTAGAAAGTCAAGCAGTCGTATCTCCCCCTCAGCTCCCTTGAGCTGCCATCAGAGGACAGAGGTACCAGTTACAAAGAGTTGACCATGCGTCAACATGCGTTGGCCATTCAGCACCTGAACTCCTGCAGAAAACCGTTCAAAAACATACTGACTTCCAAGGAACTGCTCCTATCCTCTCTTGCACCCTCTCTTTACCACTTGTTTATCACAGCTTTTTTTTGAAAGCAAAATGTTTTGCTAAGCCCCCTTGGCAGAAAAAAAGCTCACACAGAGGTAGAAAAGAGCGAGCGATTTCATGGTATGGGTCTGCTGCTGTTAGTCACCAAAAGGCATGTCCTAGTGCTTTGTGTCACAGGGGGAACGCAGTCTCTCTACCTGGAAATTGCTGTTCAGATCCTTTGTAGTATTGACTGAGCCTTTCTGTCTCAGGAAGATGTAATGAGCGTGATAGCTGTCAGCAGGCTGCAGAGTTTAGCGTAATTGTTGTGTAGCTGGGTTTCAACAGCCGGGTAGTTACGGTGATAACTACCCCTGTTGCCTTGGCTAAGAAGCTGCGTAGCACCTCTGTTTGTAAGGAAGATGAAGACAGTCAAAACCGAAGGGAGACACTGGTGAAAATCAAAGGGAGGAGTTTCTGACGCCTGGGATCACCCATGCCAAACTTATTGTGGTTTAACAGGTAACATTTTTTCCCCTCTTTTAGCAGGGGTGAAGGAGAGGGGAAGTAAAGGGGGATGGGAAGAGGTAGCCAGAATGGGCATATACCTTTTGCCCATAGTCACCACGACTAACACAGAGACTAGGAAAGCTAATGGTGGTGAACTGAAGCAGAGAATCCTTTGCTGCCTGATCACTGATCGTCAACGGGAAAATGTGTGCCGATGCCTCTGGCTGGAATCGGTGCTACAGATACTGCATCCAGCTCAGTGGCAGGCTGCTAAAATAGTCAGCAGACTTGAGAATGGTTCCCCTGGAGGCAGACTGATTCTGAAGGACCAGACAACACCAAGCATGCTGCCAGGAGGAGATGATTGGCATTTTTTTAATGACAGCATGGGTGGTGTTGGCCAAATGCAGTAACTGGTTGAGCAATATTTGGTCCTCAGATGAGCATCATCCATCAACAGGTACTATGAAGTGTCCCAATCTGGGGTAGGTCAACACAGACCTGGAGGTCAGCGCAGCAACATTAATACGACAGAGATGCAAAAAATAGAGACCTTCTTCCCACCTGCTTTACCTTGGACCTGTTGAGTGTGTTGCAAATGTTAGTAAATCCCTATAACTACAATTTCAAAGAGACTAGTGGGAGGACAGAGAGCTGAGCCTTGCTTGGGCAGGCTGCCTGGACATTTCAACTTTTCCAAGGTATGAAAGATGGTGAGGTTTTTTCTTTTCCTGGTGAAAATCCATCTTAACCACACTGGACAAGGAAGAAAGACACATTGCATTACAACAGTTAAGCTAGGAATTAGCATCTTTCTAACGCTGCTGAATCACACTCACCCTGTTCTTCACACCTGGCCGAACTCTGCACCAGGTGGGCCCATTCCTGGTAACGGTTGTGCTCATGGATTAAGGGCACAGAGGATAAGGAGGCATCTGTGAAGCACTGCATAAGAGCCCCTTCCTGCATAAGGTAAGCAAAATATGCCTGTCCTCAGGTGTGCTGTCAGGGTTATTCTGGCTATTGGCTCTGCAAGTGTGGCAGAGCCTCTTGTTGGGAAGAGAAGTGGGTTGTGAGTTATCTGAGAGCTGGACCGAGCTCGGCTGGGAAAGCCAGCCCCTCTGAGAAGGGACGGCAGCCAAGACGTCAGCACCGCAGTGGGTGCTCACCTGCGCCTCGCTGCAGCTAAAACCTTCTTGGGGGACGCGTGGCTGGGGGTGGGGGGTGTCTCCCTTCCTACTGAGACCAGCTATTGCAAAGCAAAGACACTACCCGAGGTAGGGACAGGGAGAACACCGGCGCTGCTGTGCGGCGAAGGGCACCGGTCGAGTGAAGTTGCACGAAGTGACTGATCCAGCGGGTCCCGGCAGCTGCTCCAGCTGGTGCTGGAGGAACGGGTGGATCAGCCGGCTCAGCTAACCTAAGAGGGCCACGGCTAACAGTTTATTCTGTCCCTGTATTACACGGCAAGTGTTCGGTTGCCGACGAATCGCTGCTCCTGTGCTCCTTGCTGCACTGAGGTTTGAAGACCACAGCGCTGTTGTGGAAGAGAAGGGCTCCAACCAAGGCAGAGGAGAGCCTGCCGGTGCGTATCCATGACAACAGCTCCTTCCACTTTCACTCATTTGACACCAATTAGAGGTAGTCTTCCCAGCGCTAATGATGGGAATAGGGAGGCCAGAGCACTGGGCTGGGCCTGGGGACTGCGGGACTTTGTCCTTGGTTCTGCCAGCTGCCTGCAGGGTGACCTTCTCTGAGACTGCTGGGCTCTGTGTCTCAGCTTCTCCATCATCATTTTGAAGATGATGATTTTGACCTTTTTCCACAACATGCTTTGTGATCCGCTGATGAAAAGTGCCAGATGAGAGCTAGGGGTTACTGATAATAAACTCCACACTTACCATTAGAAAGGCAGTTCCTGCTCAAGTCAAGCCACAGTCCCCTTAACCAGAGAAATAGAGTTTCTCTGTGCAGATTTGGCCAGCACCAGTTTCTAAGCCCTTGGATTTGCTTCCCTCCGGGAGGAAGAGGCACATTTGGTCTCTTTGGGGATGTGCTTATTGCAGGTGCTCGACTCGAGCATGTAAGCAGAGCTGTCAGGAGGACGTTCTGGGCTCTGCTGCCCATCAAATCTTGCTCCTTGTCCGGAGATCCGGGCAAACTACATAGGGTGACTGTATGAAATAGGTGCCTGTCCCCTGAGAAGGTGCCACCAACTGCCTTCCACCAGCATCTCTTTTAACTGGACCAGGACTTCCAGGCAGGCTGGACCACTGGGCAACTCCTAGCTGAGGCAGGCAATGGGGGATTACTTGTAGGAGACCACCCAAACCCCTCCCAACAGCATCCTTAGCTTGGAGATGGATGCCTGGCTAACTGTGCTTGGTTCCAGTGTGGAAAATGGATCTGGAGGACTTGCACGATGCATGTGCACAGAGGGGTTATTGCTCTCCAATAAAGTAAAATAGGAGGTCTGAGTGCCCCTCTGCTCTACAGCACACTTGCTTAGCTTGTACTGGCCTCTTTCAATCATCTCTATATCATGCAATCAGCAGGTAACCTAGACCCAATATTTGAAGAGGGTGCCCACTAAACTGTCAGAAACACCATTCAGAAATATCATTTGAAGTTCCTTCCATAAAACCAAACTGGAGCTTGAAACATGTACAGAGCATGGAAGAATAGGCTCTAGCAGCACATTTTGAAAATCAGTGCTTTAGGCAATCTCCTTAGCAGCTTGTTAGATGTTTTATAAGTGTCCTTCACAGCTCCAGAAGAAATAATACTACTAATGATTGTGTCAGATGATACAAAATAATTTCACAGCCTTTTTTGTCTGCAAGCTTTCTAGTTTCAATAAATCATGTGCCCTTCTGTGCAGCTGAAGGAATCCAAAACCTGTAGCATAGACAGCTTGGCTGGGAGAAAAAAAAAAAAAAGAAGAACGAACACCAGGGCCATCTTTTTCTGCATTAGTTGCAGCCAAAACTTTGTTTGCCTTAGCAAGTCAGGCACTTGCTGAGCTGTGATGCCTTCTCGGCAGCCTGGCTGCGCGCTCTCTGGGGTCCCGGGGGGGGTGTTAGTATTAAGAATGGAGAAGCATAATAAGGGAACCGGCACATACCTGCATGTTTCACCGGTCTGCTAAGTGGACTGGTGTCCCCAAGAGAGGTGGTGAACGTCCAAGCTCCCACAGGGCTGGGGTGCTGAGATAGCCACCGTGGCAGTGGGAGCTATGGCACGACAGAGAGCCACAGCGATACGTGGATGCATGTCTGATGTACTGGGTGAGTGTTTTAACCAGTGAACTGCGGGAAATAGTAAGCTCCCTGCAAATACCCCTGTGCTCAGGATGGTTGCCTTTGCGGACTTAACCACACCTGAATGATTGCATCAATCCACCACGAAAAACTTTCCTGCTGGTGACGTGCTTGGGGATGACAGAGTTGAAGTAGGGCAGAAAGGACACAGGTACCTTTGTGCCTTCTCCCCAACAACACACCAGTGAGAGTTTCACTTCTTTGATTTTAAAGATGGAATATCATATAGGAAAATGGCAAATTCATTTTACACTTCTCCCTTGAAATGGTTGGTTTATTTCTAATAAAATAATTGCAACGCAGGCTAGAGTTATTTGAAATACCCAGAAACAGCAAGTAAAATTCACATTTCCAGGAGTCTTTTGAAACTCCCTGTTGAATTTTCACTGTGGGTGATAGGGGAAAGGTCCCAGAAATGACTGTTTAAAAAAAAAAAAAAGAAGTCATTAAAAGGAGCAGAGAATAATGAATCTTCAGTGCTCAATGCAGTTACAGACCACAAATAAATAACTTGCACTGCTAGATCAATCTTCCTATGTTGATTGCATTCATCTACCACTTTTGTTCTGAATAATAGAAAACATCACTCCAGACCCCTGCAGAAAGTAGGCTAAGGCCAACAGCTCTCCAGCATCAAGGTTTGGGCCTCCATTGGTCTGTAGAGCATTTGAGTGGGGTGATGGCCTCCTCTTCTGCTCCTTCTCCCTTGCAGGTTCTCCCTCCTGTTCAATCCAGCGCGTTGCATATGCTGTTTCAGGCTGGGATAGTTAGAACTGTGCCATGTACGTTGGTGGAGGAGAGAGGGCTCACCCAGACCTGCATAAGGAGAAACCTGAGCATGTGTGCCCCTTGACTACATGTGGTCCCCAAGCACTGGGGCTGATGAATGGGTTTATGTCTCATGACTAGTTGCAGATCCAAGCTGAGCTTATGCTCCCCATCCAATTCTCTGGTGTGTGCTAGACTTTGAGCTCACACAATGATCTTTCCCTCAGTTAGGATACTTACACTGCCTTTTTCTTATTCGGTTGCCTATTTTTTCACATTTTGTAAGAATTTAATTACCTTAGAAACCTCTTCCCTGCTCCGTAAGACCTGATTGAAATTTAGCCAATGGATTCAGAAAAGACAGTGTAGGGGCAATTTAAAAACCCAAAGGAGATAGTTACACAGCAATGTGAAATAATATATAATCCATTTGAGTTTAATTTATCCACAGCACTTACAATTTTTCTCTATATGTTAACTGATGTAATTTTGAGAAATTTATTCCAATCTTGTATGTCCCTTCTTTTTTCTTTGAACTGCCTGAAGTACCTGGCACCACCTCAAGATCCCCTCAAGACCTGCAAGTGACCCCACACCAGGCAGAGCGACAGCCTTGGCTCACAACCTTTTCAGTGTGTCTACAGAGTAAAAAGTGCAATTCAAACGAGAAACAAAAGGTCAGAAACCAGAAAGCATGCAATTAACTAAATGTACATTTTTGTGTGTGGATATTTAATCTCTTAATCATTTAAGTTGTACCAGAACTCATGGGCTTTGCCATAGAGGTAAGTGGGCAACTCAGGTGTAATGATCTTCTTTGGGACATCTTCATCTTCCACCTGTGTTATTTCCACTGCACTGATCTGTGTCTAAGCTTTGGGTCTGATCTTGCTTACTCCCCTGGTGTGAGTCGTGTTAAACCCCCATAAGGTCCCTGTTCCCTTCACCCACGGCCACCATCTCAGGGGATGGTGGGGAGCAGCCTGTCTCTCACATCGATCCATCATGGGCCATGGACAGTGCGAGCTATTTCTTTCTGGTAGAAAAGACTCCCAGTAACTGCAGGCTGAGATTGATAATAATGGCTGGTTGGGACAATTTGATGTTTTGAATCCTCCTGTATATTGTGCTTTTTGGATAGCACCTGACCTTTAATGTCCTTCTTCAAATTGTCTTCCTACTATACCATTGACTGATCCCAAACGGATGCCTTTTTTCCCCATAGCATGGCTTGAGGCTTTCATGGGAGACTGATGATGCAATATCCAGTCCTTGAGGTGTGGAAACTTCATTTTATAGAGGAAAATCTGTGTCATACTTTTTGGCAGGGAGGCTGCAGGACAGGTGCTTACTACTAAGGGTGTAGATGGGTCTGAATAAAGGTCCATGGTCAGTTGAGTTCTAGCTGCCAAACACAAATGCTGAGGCTTCAGACTTTCGTAGAGTATTTGCAAAGTGTTGCCACCATTTAAGTGCAGTTGGTAGATTAATTTCACTGTGGTTCAATTTGCAGTTTAATGGTGTCAAGGTTAGAATGGATTACAGCCATTTCACCTGGCCTCCAGTTTTGTCTACGGCACAGGGTGTTATTCACTGAATTTCACAAACATTTTAGGAATATTACTGGTACACAAACAGCAGCCTATGGACTGTCCCAATTATTTTGCATTTGAATTTCAGAACTGGTGGTCTGAGGAGCAAAATAGTTTAAATTCTTGGTTTTGCAAATAAACATCCAATCTCATGTGGCTACGTGATGCCGGGCAATCAAGATCACTCATAAATGTAGAAATATTATGGGATAACATTGATGCAATCAAAGGTAACTTGACTGTAACATTCACGTATTGTTTTCCTCATCCAACAGCTTTTTTTTTTTAATTGGGGAAGTTAATTTTAAAGATCGCAGAATCACAGAATCATTAAGGTTGGAAAAGGCCTTTAAGATCATCAAGTCCAACCATCAACCCAGCACCACCATGCCCACTAAACCATGTCCCAAAGCGATAAGATGTTACAAGAGGAATGTCTATGTCTACACCGCAGAGCTGCCTACCTTTACACTGATGCCCTCAACTATGAACAACCGTGCATTTTCCAGCAGCCCCGTTTCAGAGCCAATGCCCATGCTGCCATAGCTTCATGGCCACCCCTGTACCAGTGAGCCCAGGGACGTGTGGCTCCGCTCTGCCCCTGGGATGCGAAGGTGCATTTTCCTCCTCCTGCTGTACATCCCCTTTCTGAGCTGTCTGTGGAGGCTTATAGCTCCAGTGATGGTCATGGTTGAGCCACGGCCAGGACCTCCTCTCCCTGCTTCCACGGGATTGCTGTTTCTTGTGGCAGACTTTTCCAGAAATCTCTAAATTTCAGGGAGACATGCTGTGGTTCAGTTCATAAGTGACAACTTGCTGATGTTTTATTCAACTGTGTGCTCCCAAGTAGCCTTTGTTTGCATTATTATCTGGAGCAGTGTGATATGACTGTTCTACTTTGCTTCTCGTAAAAATAGCACAGAAATAAGGTTTGAGCTCTTTCCAACCACAGAGATAATTGTGAGCTGTTTGCTTCCACGATCTTCTTAGTCAGTTGTTATAGCTATTTTTAAATTATTCTTTCAGAGCTTTTTTTTTTAATGGGGTCACCAAGATCGATGGTAAATCTTGATACACCTGTCAAAACCCTCTTTCACTGACAGAACATTTTGTATTAGATGTTGCAGCATTAGTGTATTTCAATATGTACCCCTTTCTCTTGCCATTCTTTAAAGTAGTTTGGAGGATACAATTTTCAAATCTTTTATTGTACATCCTTTTATGAAAGTGTCTTCATAGCTGCTGCTTTATGTCTTTTTTGAAATCAGATTTCTTTCTGATAGGATCAGATCTGAAATCATTTGTTATGTTCGTTGCATTTTTCCTGAAGTCAGGCATTGTTTCTTACACAGTTTCTGATGTTTTTGTATTTCTTTTCTCCCTTGTTAATATCAATTCTAATGTTTGTCAGACAATTTTACTTCTGGAGTCTTTGTTCTCTGCTTTATGTGATCTTCCCTGTTGGTGCTTTCCGACAAGTTTTCTAACTAAATTGCTTTAATTTCCAATTGATGTACTTTCTCTTACTGTTGACATGGAAGAAGAGCAGAAGAAACATTACAGACTTTGTGCTGGTTTGACAGTCTAATAAGAGGTAGAAGCAAACAGTACACAATGAAAGGCGGAAAGCAGCTCCTTATAAATCTTACAGGTTTCTTGTAATGGAAAAATAACCTATCTGACAAATATAAGTGACTTTCAAAGGAGAACAGCACCAAGCTGTGGATTAAGCCAAGCCAGTGTGGGAACACAAATTAGTCACTTCATAAAGTGGATCTCCTTCACCAGAGGAATGGAGTGACTTCCACCAGATTCTGGCCGTCAATGGAAGGTGATAGATGGTGTATTGAGGTCTGGGTAGAGATGGATCTCTTCACTATATTTCCACAAGAATTCACAAAGAGGTTGAAAATCCGAGTACAGTAATAGAGTCACTGAACGGTGATGTGAAAAATTAACTAGCAGTTTAGAAAAACTTATCCAGCTACTGAGGAATGCTGGACTGAATTGTGCTCAGCTGCTGCTGTTTACATTTCTCACGCTCTGCTTGTTTCTTCAATTCCTTACAACCCTCTTTGTTTTGGCTCTATCTTTTCTTGATGCCACTGTACAGCCCAGCTGGGTTTCAGCTGCGCTGGGTGTGGAGAGAGCAGCTGAGGATTCATGAAGGGGCTGTCATAAGCCATTTCTGTCGTACTATTTAATTCATGAAATCTATATTTATGGTGTTGAAGTCTGAGTTGGGATCATGGTGTGCAGTGCTCACGCACAATCCAAAGCAAGAAGTGAGACTGCTGAAAAAACTTTCCAGACAGGGCAGAGGGAGCAGCAAACGGGAGAAATGTGAGAAAACCGTGAGATATTGCTAATAAAACTAATCAGAGGTGCCAGCACATGGCAGGGAGCTTTGCAACATCCCAGCCAAGCTGAGGTGTCAAGCTGGGGACAGCATCACATCTCATCAGTGAGCTGACAGTGAAGCTGACACCCTGGGAAATGCCCTGGAAGGACACGAATTCAGGACCGTTTTCAAGCAACAAAGCAAAAAAAAAAAAAAAAAAAAAAAAGCTGCCCTCATTACAGTAATTACAGCCAGGAGAGTTATGCCACTTTTTTCTTTTTTTCCAAAATGCTGAACTTTCCCTCAGAAGGTATTAGCAAAGCCATCCCTCACCACCACTTCCCCAGCATGAGGACATAAACGACTCCCACCTCTCTCTGTAGTGAGGAGGAAGCCCCATGGGCCCAACAGGAAAAACTGAGTAGCAATACAACCTTTTAAAAGGCATATGTTTTCTATGTAAGGAAACCAAGCTAGCTGCGGAGAAATCATTCCCCAAAGAGCAGGAAGATCATGAGGCCTTTCCTCCAAGTTTCCAAGCATCACTGCCACCAGGTGATGGTGCTGATGGGGCACAGCCTAGAGCCATTTCTTACTTGCTCATTTATGGGCCTGTTTTAAGAACCTTATAACTCAGCTGTTGGGGGTAGAACAAAGGAGGAACTTTCGGGAACCTGTAACGCTTGGGAATTCTGCTGAAAGATGCCACTTGCAAATGGTCTTTTCCTCTCTCAGACCAGGTACCTTGGTGAGCCTGGCCTGGCCGACCCTGAGGTCGTATCTAGAAGCAAAGAAAAATGTCACACTCAACAAGTCCAAGGGAGTAGATGTTTCCACCGTCTCCTCCTGTGACCTTCTCATTCTCTTTAGATGTGCCGGGGCTAGAAGGGTCCACCCGCCTGTATGTGCCGAAACTGCCAGAGGGGCACGGCTCTTAACACGCGTCAAGCAACACATCATCTATTCTTCCTCCTGTGTAGAGCTAAATCAGCACAGAAGTGATTGCACCGGCACAAGCGTATCCACCAGCACGCTCCCAGACCTGCCGTATTTGAGCTTCACGTGTATCGTCAAGGCTTGCTGGCCCCACTCATCCAAACTTGCCGGCCCTCCGCAAACCACCACCTCCCCAGCCCTCCCCAAAGTGTTCCAGCCACCCCAGGGCAAATAACAACAGATGGGCAGAAGTGGGTTGCCTTCTTCTGGAAAAAAACCCTAATACCTGCTCAGGAAAGTTACCAGCTGTGTAAAAATCCAGCATGCAGCATGAGTCCTCAGGAACATGGTCTTCAAGGGGAGCTGGGCAGGTTGCTTAGTTTAGAGGAGAGAAGGTCAACAACAGATGTGGCTACAGCTTTCAAATTAATAACATGCTCCTGTGCAAATGCAAAAAGCAACGGGCTCAACTCGAGGGGAACGAGGGAGACGGTGGAAGACATCGCTGACAGTGGGAGAGTGAAGCATGGAGGAACGTGTAGTCTCTACCTGTGAGACCCTGAGGCACAAGATAGAAATTATCCGTCGGACACATCGTACAGATGATCGTGCTCCAGAGCAGGGAGCTGGACACCTTCCAGCTTCCTTCTCAACGCCTCAAAATACAGAGGAATTTTGCCATCGGCCTCAGTGAGCAAAGCATCGTGCACGATGCTGCAGAAAACACCGCAGAAAAGCAAACTCACCTGCAGCTCATTCTGCAAACCAGCACCCCAAACCTCAAGAAAAAAACGGTTCCCGAAATGCCCGTCCTGTTGCTGCACGTAGAGACCTTGTTTAAAAGCTAAGGAAGCAGGAGAGGCAGTCTCCTGGTATGCAGATGCCAGGTTCAGCCTCTGGCCATGCCATGAAGAGCCAGGGTGGGTAAGGTTGGGAGGGAGGTGAATAGGTAACCAGAGGGGAGTCTGGTGAGAGGTAAAAAAAAAAAATAATTTAAAAAAAATTATAAAATCATAAGATGATGTAACTTGTTTGCTTAGAGAATTTTAGATTTGGATTCTTCTTTGGCACATCTGCTGCCTCGTTTCATTAATTATCGGTAACAAAATGTGGGGTTTTTTAATGAAGCGTGGAGGTGTGGCACATGACCCAGCCATGCCAAATATCTCTACAGTTTACTTTCTACCAGTTGTTCCATTGCCCAAACTAATGGGCAGTGAAACACATCCTAATTCCTCCTAAACTCTTACCCTCAGGTGAGCCTTTTCATCTCCCAGGAGTCCAAGATTTCAACTGAACTCATTTTAATGGTTTGTGTTCAGTTGAGAGGCTTCTGAGATCAACAGCCCAAAGCCAAAATTGCCAATGGTCTCCTTGTCCTAACTCTTTGCCACGTTGTGCTCAGAGTGATGATTTACTGAAACACAGCTGGCATGAGGCCCTAACCACGCTCCGAACTTCAGCAGTGCCCAGAAAAACAAATACTGGCAGAAAACATATTTCCTGGAGGAGAAAGTAGCTGGCCCACAAGTTTCAAAGGTGGGAGCTGCTCTGCACGGCTGGAGCCATGGAGATATTGGGCTTGGTGAAAATGCTGCAGGAGAGAATGTTGTTGTCCAGAGGGCTTTTGGGTTGGGTTTTTGTTTGTTTGTTTGCTTCTACAAACCCCCCACTGTGTAGCATATGCTTACAAAGCCCCTGCACCGGTAGAGTGGCTTGTAGCACAGTTGAAGAGCTTGTAGCCACCTGCAGAGAGCTGGACGGCTCTGCCCTGTGACCACTGTCCATCTCCCATGAGAGGAAGCACGGGGGGGAGAAACGTGTTTGTAGGGCAAGTCTTGGCATCTCTTGCACAGCAATGGCTTGCCTGGGCTGTGTTATTAAAATAATGATAGTAACGATGCCGTGTGTTGGCCGTGAGCTCTGCAGGCCACACGTGGATGTGCATCACTTCATTTACAAGAGCACTCTGCTGGCAAGGAGCAGCTTGAAAATGGGGAGGGGAGGTGGGGTGGGACCAGTGTAAATTTTTTACAGTAAACTTCATTAATCTAAAACCACTTTGCAAGCAGGAAAACAAGCCAATTAACAATAAATCCAACCAAGTGCTGTGGCTGCCAGTTGCTCCTCTCCCTGCATTTCAGGTAGGACAACACAAGCTACGAGCAGCTCAGAGACCTGTGGACAACCTGCAGGAATCCCTCAGCCTCCCGGCACCCCTGTTGAAGCCCTGTCTATGATTTCTGAGTCCAACCTCCTGATGTGCGGCTAGTCCCACAGGAACGCTCCAAACCTACCACCGGCAGCAAGCAAGGACACATCTCCCGCCTGTAAATCTCTCCATGGCTCCTTGTGTATGTAGCTGCTGTGGCAACAGCCTCCAGAAATGATGGTGCAATGCAGGAAAACCGAGTTACGTTTCAGGCTGCATCTCACTGCAAAGTGGAGAGCACGGGCTGCGCTATTAGGACACTCACATTCACAGCCCCACACGCCACCACCACCAAACAAAAGATCCCCATGGTCAACACATTTCTTGGATCCCAGCTACAGGTTGGTTGTTACTACCATGTTCATTAGGCTCTTTGTAAGTGGACAGGAAACCCAAACACATGACACTCTGCGCTTAACTCACTGACGCTGACTTGAGCGCGCTGTGTTCTGTCGTTAGCTTTGTCTTCATTGGTAAAAGGAAGAAAACCCCAGGCTGTTTCAGACAAAGCTGTGCAAAGTATCGGTGATGCCCAACACAGCCTGGGCAGGATAATCTGTGGCTGGTGGAAATCAGTGGGACAGCAGGCAGGAGGGCAGGGTGGAGGCGAGGGTGCCCTGTTGCCGCAGAAATGGGAACACAGGACCCCAAAACCTGGGTTTCCAGGGGCTTGCTTGAACTTGGAGAACTGGTATGGGCTCTGAAGAGCACCACCACCCTGGTGCTCACAGACCCCTGCAGACACGTGCAGTGTTTGGACCCATGGTGCTGCAGCTCCTTGTGTTTTTTCCCTTGGCTCCAGTAAAAGATTTTGTTCAAAACAGTAAAATTCAACAACAACGAGAAAAAAAACATGCACATCTCTTCCCCAGAAGCATTCCCAGAAACTCCCTTAGAAAGACAATCAAGACGTACACACAGCTGGTCTTTCTCCTTCTAGACCTGGGTCTCCAAAGCTCCATCTAGACCAACAATGAAAGCAGAGGAGGAGTAAAGCACCAACATTCACAAAGGCATCCAGACCCCGCACTCAGGTGAACACCCAATAGATTTCACCTTCAAGCAATAAATTTTGTAAATTTTAAGCCACTTACACTTCTGGCCTCTACGCTGCCATGCGGCAAGCAATGAGCAGGTGAAAATGAGCTTTTCAGAGCTGCAAACTTAACTTCCTTTGCATTTCACAGGGAGGACGCCCCTGGAAAGGGCTCTGGCTGGCTGTTGGGCAGCACCATTGCCCACCACAGCAATACGCGGGCTGAAGTTGAGCAGCTACTGCGTGGTTCCTCATCTCCTGCAGCAGAGCGACAGGAACTCGCCTACCTTTTTCTCCACGCAAGGACTCCAGCCAGCTCAGACCTGCTCTACTCATGGTAAGGACCCTTGGGTCTTCCAAGGCTGCAGCAATCTCTTCAGCAATCCCCTCTCCCCCAGCCTCCTTCTCCAGAGGTCCCTCAGGAATCACTTGGCTTATTCCCCCCAACCACCTCCTCAAAGCTAAACCTCCACTTAGCTCTTATCAACGCTGAACAGCGTGCATCTGCTCACGTGCCCCTAAGACGCCTTTAAGGAGCAAGCATCTGCGTCCCCCACAGAGATCCCTTCCGATCTGATGCCCCTCCAACAAGTCCCCAGATTTGACGAGTTCTCTAGGAGCATCCGTGCCAGGAAAGGCACCGTTGTAACTGGCATACCCACAGCAGCTAGCACCACACTCAGCTTTTGGTTTGACCTGGGCAGGTAAATGAGATGTTTAGTGATTTCCCCGTAGTCTGGTTTACAGCTGAGAGAAATGGCTTTACCCGAGCTGCTCCACTTCATTAGATATTTGGAGAAGAAGGGACCAAAAGAGAAAACTGCCTCGAGGCTGGGAATTAAATGCTCTTTTCTGTCTATTCCCCCTTGAGAAAAAGAGGAGCAGCAGCATTTCAGCTCCCTCTGCTCAAGGGGATGGGGGGATGCTCACAGCAGGACAGCAACGAGGCCACCAGGAGACCCCGAGCCCCTGGCTAAGGCTGCCGGAGCCCCTGCCAAAGCTGTTGAGGGACAGGCCCTCTGTGGATGCGTGGTTTTCTTCTTTCACAGGGAAAGGGAGAGGAAGGAAACCAAGCTGGGCCGCTGCAAACGGTGCTGGATGAACCCTGCACAGCCACGATTCACTGGAGCACAAATCTCAGCTCCTCCATGGCAGCTAGACCTCACCCCAGCATCACAGCACTATGCTGTGTCCCAGCTCCCCTGGAATTCATTAAGAGGAAGTAAATAAAGTTTCTAGTCCTCAGGAGTGCAAAAAACACCTCCATTTCAGGTCATTTGGCACTTTAGGTCCCTTTTTTAAACCCTTTTTTATTTTTCATTTCCCCTTCACTTATTTCTTTTTTGAGTTGTACCAAATTTTAAAGCACAAAATGTCTCTGAAAGAGCAAGACAGAAAAACAGCCTTTGAAAAGTTCAAATGGAAAAACCTCACTTAAAAATGCTCAGAGTGTTTTATGGCATTTTTCTTTTAATTCTTCTTTCACATTCAAAACCTATTCACTGAACCTCACCCTGAGTTGCTCACACACCCAGAAGCATGATTCTGGGGCAAACACCCTGTTCATGAGAACGTTTCACCCATCTCTTGTTTTGTAGTCAACCAAGCATGAGGCTTTGCCAATGCAGGAGCCACAAATGTGTCTTAGCCCTGTGCCAGAAGCCTGGGGCAAGAGCCCAGGGCTCTCCAGTCCCTGCTGTGAGCACTCCTGCAATTAGTGCAATTAGTCCAGATTTTCAGGAAAGGTTGGCAGGTGATTGTCTGCCCTGGCCATGCACGATGCCATTTTCTGAAACTCCAGCTCTGAAGCCTGGAGGTTTTGTTAACCTCATCTTTGGCTTTTTGACACTGAATATCTCAGGGAGATAAGGACTCAGATGCTGCCAACACTGGACACCAGCACCATCTGGCCCCCATCCTCATTCACTCTAGGTTAAAGACTATAAAGCTTTTATGACGTTAAAAGAAAAAAAAAGTGATATGTTATCTGGATTTCCTACTGTTCGCTGGTAATCAAGCTTGTCATAATCTTGACAGAGCCAGGAACAACGGAGGGAATCGGAAAGAAAAGGCAGAGGGAGGGGGAAAAAAAAAAATGAGAGTCTCCCCAGAGCTTTTTTATTCTGATTCTGTTACCAAAGAAAATGATTAAAAGAAATAATGATATTTCCATGGTGTTTGCTCCCCAGTTCCACTACAGATATAAGTTAAGCCTAACAATTTGCCAATTTTTTTTTAAGCTCAGGTAACGTCATTCCAATATTTATTGGGCTGCATGCCGGTTCCTGGGGTTTATATCAATTCAAATCTAGTCTCTGCCTCTTTTTCACTCCTCCTCTGTTGTTTTGTCTTAGTTTAGGTCCTTTCTTTTACTTGGAGAGAGATAAATAAAAGTCATCCCCGCTCAGCGGCTGTGTTTCAGGTGCCAGACTGAAGGGCATCTCAACAGAAGGACCTGCCCATCTGTATGTTCCCACAGGAAAAAGCGATCGTCAAGAGTTCGTTTTCATCTTTTGCTCTGCTCACTGCAGACCAGGCTGCAGGGTAAAACCAACATCGCTCGGGGCCGAGTGCTGCTGTGGGAACTAACCTCCCTGCTCAGCTCCTGCCGAAAGCCCCAGGGCACCGTTTGTGCTTCGCCGCTGCCACGAGCCCCTCTGCCAAACCTCCCACCCACCCGAGCCGATGGAGATGAAGCTGCCTGCAGACCACCCTTGTCAGGAGCAGGGTTCCATGCTCCTCTGGGACCAGAGAATCATAGAAACATTTAAGCTGTAAAAACTCTTAAAATCATCAGCTACAGTGTGCAAGGATGCAGGCAAAGCAGGAGGTGTTGGCAGAGCTTCTCGTGGATGCTGACCGAGCTGCAGAAACCCAAACCGAGGTGCCACGGCTTCACCCATGCAGCATCCACGCGGTGGGAGAAGGGCACTGCTGATGGCAATGGGACGGTCTGCACCATAGGACTGTCTTCAGTGGAGAGAGTTTCAGGACTGGAAAGGCACATTTCCAGACAAAAGAACAGTCTTTGTACTGGAAATATTTTTAAAAGGAAAACATGAGCGTGGGGAATTCATTGCAAACAATTATCCCAAGCAGTTCTGGATTTGGCCTCCCCTCTGTTCTATCAGTACCCAGCTTTGGAACTGTTGCTAGCCTCCATGTGTCCATGGAGACCCTGACAAGCAGGACTTCTTCCTATTTTCCTTTAGTTTCCTGGGCCAAATGATAATTATTTGCCCCTTAGGGGAAAATACAGTCCCTACTGAAACAACTGCGGCATTAAGGGACACCACAGGTCAGCTGCTCTGATGTAAATCTCATGGTCTCCCACCCCTCTCTGAACTGTTAAAAACCTGCAGAGGGTTCTCAGAGTGGACTTTGCAGGGGGCCATGAGAGTAGATTGATTTTGGAATATTTCCACTTGTCATTACAATTAATCACCAGAACCCAAGGAAAAGGAGTGCAGTTTATGAAAACATCAAGCAGGGAGTGTGACTGCAGGAACCTGACAAATGGGACAGCAAGACAGAGACAAGGTTTAGAATAATCCATTTTCATGCCAGCTCTAGTAAAAAGAAGAGAGAAAGACCGAACAGCATCCTTCCCCATGACAACCCCCAGCACATAATCCTGGCCCTCATCTGAAACCATGCAGTAGTTCCTCAGAACATTTTCGAAAGACAAGGCACCATATTTTTCAAACTCTGTCTCAAGCACGATACTCAAGAGAGTCCCTCTGCCATGAAAAATAAATGCTCCTCTGTAAGAGAACTAAATCCACATTTTTCAAAACCAGCCTCAACTCTGGACACGAACTTCAGAGTACACAGGATAACGTTGTCTAAAGTTTTGCTCCGAGGACACGGGCAAGGCGGACGCAGTTTCTCCCCGCTTTCCTCAAGGGTACTTCCCTCCACCATCTGCCGTGAAGCAATAGGCTCCTCTGGGACGCATCTCTCCGCAAGGTTAGAGTCATTAACGTGTAAGAGAAGTGGGGAGGGGCCTGTTTTCTAATTCAGTAGCTGAGACATAGACTTCAAAGTGAGATGCATTGAGGCATGAGTAGTTGCACCCATGAAGCATTTATGAACGACAGCCTGCCACAGGAGGATAATGCCCCGCCCCCCCCCAAAAAAAAAAATAAGCAGGCAGAAACAAGCCTGGGTTTCACTCCCCTAGTGAAGTGTCCTAACCTCCAGGTTGCCTGGGAGGACAATGATGAAGAGGACGTGTAGGAAGGAAAGCCCCTTCCTGGCAGCCTTCTGATTCTCACCTTTGGCTCCATTTAGAGTCAGGCACTTGCAGAAGAACATATGGTTGAGTCAAATGGGAATTTGTTCAGAGCTTCATTGCAGTGGAAGAAATTTATTTTGTGTCAGTCCAAATCAATTTAATTTTTGCCTCTTGGCAGTTGAGCTGTAAAGACAAACCAAACAAATTCCCAAACTGCAGCCCTGCCTTGGTCTGTGCTGGGACATAAGCCCCCAAGACCCCTGAATACAGGTGTTTGGGGAAGGCTATAAGTGTTCTGGTTTTTGCCTCCCTGTAGGACAGAGCCATGGAGTTCCCAACCCCAGGCAGTCCAGGAAAGGATGCCCCAGAGCTCTCAGCCAGCCTCCACGAGAGGTTGGAGGAGATCAGGCAGCTTTCCTCTGAAGAACTTCACACAGCAGGCCTCCCAGGAAGCAGATGGTTGGTTTCTCCTACTCTGCTTCCCAAAACCTTTGGTCTCCCTTCATGTGTTCCAGCCTCTGAGTGCATGCATAGCCAGACCCAAAATGCCTCCGAGTGTTTTGTGGCTGCTAATTCAAGAACTATGAAAGCACAGCAACATATTTTGTGGGGTTGGGTTGAAAAGACAGAGTGAGTTTTGGAAGGGCCTTTGTTCTCACAAACCTTTCTTCCTCTACCTGCTGGTGACCAACATGGATGAGTCTTCTCCACACAGGAACATCACCATTTCCCACTACAAGTCACAACCAGCCAAACCTCCTGATGGGGGAAGAAGAATCACCACAACCATAATGTGGAGCATTTCTTTAATTCCAGCCCACAACCAGCTACTCATTGACCAGGAACTTCACAGGTTTCTCAGCCAGCAGTTAACCATGAGAAAGTTAATAGCCAGCTTTCAGCATGAGTTTTGCGAGCAATTTATAACCAGAAAAACATACAACTGGGATTGCTGAGGTGAATTATGCTTCATGAATAGTTCATTATCTCTATCCAAGACACAGTGCTTTCCAAATATACTCCTAGCCATGAGGCTCCCACGGACGTGACTCTCTGCGGCTGTTAAGTGGACATACCAAAATCCTTTTCGGTATTCCCAATCAAGGAAGCCCTCAGCTGGAATCTACAAAGGGAGGGAAGACTTTGCTCCAAAAGCCGAAATTCAATTTCTGCTTAATAATTAAAACCCAAAATAACAGCTTTCATATGCGAGCTGAACCATTAAATTACAGAGGTGGATCTAAGCCTTTTTACACTGTGTGGAGTTTACTCATGTGGAAATATCCTGGTGCATCCTCCAGTGGACTCATTAATGATGTAAAAAAAAAAAAAAATTAAGTATTAAAAAAAAAAAAAAAAAAAAAAAAGGTGAGCAGGCATCAATTTTATGGCATTGATTAAAAATGTTTCTCTTCTGTTCCAGACTACAAAAGAATTTGTGGGTTGTTTGTTGTGCGGGTTTTTTAATCCACTCGCATAAACAAGTTCATCGTTTGAGCTGTGTATCAGTGCTGAGGCACGTGACTTTTTTCAGAGACACCCTATTGGAACTGGAGTGACTTCACAGCATCCTCGAGCGAGGTCTGTGGGGCTGGTAGGAGTCAGTGGTGCCCCTGGGACTCCCCTGACTGTCTTCTCTGGGGCCTCGTCCTGGCCCTCAGCCACCAGGCATGCGTTAGCCAAGCAAATACAATAGGACCACCATGCCAACCGCACTTCCCTATAGTCCCCTCCGCTATAGGAAATTAAAGCAGATGGTCTTAAACATTGGTTTTTCTCTTGTTCATTGTGCTAGCTGAAACGCCAGCCCACAATGCAGTCAAACACCCATCTCTTAGTTTGGCTCAGGAATCTCAGCAGCTTTTGATCAAACAACTTTCCCATTTCTTGTGCAGGCAGCAGAAAGGCTGCCCACAAGTGGCTCTTCCCAGATCCCAGTCACAGATCTCTTTGTTAAATTTAAATAATTTAAAAGACACAAGCAAAACCTTTCTAGCCGTTCACACACACAAATCTAAGTATCTTTACTGTTGAAAAAGTGTGGCAGGACTAATGAAATCATAATGTACATGTTAATTAATGTACATATTTTCTCAGTAAATTTTGCACATCTATAAATGGTCAAATAAATAATGAATGCTATGGAATAATTCATGTGAGCTCTGTTTCTTACTTTACATGTTCTAATTACTGGTATGAACACATCCCAATGAATTATTGAAAGTCACAGAATAAATAATATTAATTTTAATTTGTCACCCATAAGTACATGAGAAGCCAAGTTCAAATAGATATTTAATTCTACTAACATGTTGCATTGTAATACTTGCCCAATAACTGGTAGCAGAAGAGGAAACGTTCCTCCTGGCCAGCTTGATTAGGAGCTCCATTTCTTCTGGGTTTTGTTTGTGGCTTCCAGTGTTGAAATTCAGCAGCTAGAACTACAGAGATGCTTTTCATTATTGGACCTTCAGAGGGAACTACATGAGACCAGACTCCTTTATGAAGCACCACGTATAAAACCAACACCTGTCTTAAAACATGATAAGCAGCACTTCACATTCACACAGCACATTGCAGCTGAGCGTTTCACAGTCACTTGTAGATTAATTAGTTAAGCTTTACAACCTCCCTGTGGAGCTGCATATTATCATCCTGCTTTTACACAGTAAACGAAAGGATGGGGATGTTCTGGGCCTCTAAACGCGATTGTCGCACAACGCGAGCTGGTTTTGCAGCTGTGACCAGAGGTTAGAAGCAACTGAAGGAGGTGGCCAGTAATTAATGTTGCTGGTTTTTAGTATGCCCAATTGCCTGTTTCTCATACTCCGGCAGAGTAATTGTGTGCATCTTGTTAAAATCTGTGCTCCACTGGGTGGAGTTCTACAAGGTGCTGCTGTGGTCTTTTGAAAAGCTGCCCTTGATGATTTGCCCAGCAAGACATTTGCAAACATACAGCAAGAAACGTGTGTCTAAAGGCCTCCATCATGAGATGCTGAGCGCGTTTCCCGAATGGATGGATGTAGCCACTCCCCTCATCCCAGCAGGCACTCTCCAGCCAAAGCTGTGTCCCTTAGCTATTAGTTATCCACTTACTCAGCGTACCATGACGTGCAACTCATCATTCAAACCCACTCCCTTCCCCTCTCTCAGCACACCCATGATCGATGAGCTGCGGTACCCTGGGTGCTAGATTTGTCACAGCAAGAAGATTCATCCCAGGTTGGGATGTTCATGGCGATGTTGCCTTCACCACCATTCAGCCAGGAGATGTCCCATCAGACAGTGCAATCGAGGGTCATTTCTTGAGAGCACCGTTTTTCTTATCAGGGGCCGAGTAGTGATTAAATCGTTTAAGTTAGTAATGTAGAAAATCATTTAATGGTTCCGACTCTAGGCTTAGAAAACCCAAGTTCAAGTCCTCGCTCTGCACTTTTGTGTGCAATCCCATGGGAGTCAGGAACCGCTCACCCCAAAAGAACCAGGGCATCTAGATCAACCTCCGATGAGGGGTAACTAAATTCCTCCTCCTGGCTGTTCACAGAGTGATCCCGCCCAGGGACACTATGGGTGACCCAGAAGGCAAATACCGGGTGAATGAAACAGACTGGAAGTGACATTCTTAAGTGACATCACTTCAGATTAGTCCCTGGGCCTGCAAAATGAGAATAAACATTTTTAAGTTACATTGGAAAAACTTGAAAACAAATCTCCAAAGTATATCAAGCATTTTCATTTCAGAGATGCCATAGCTCATGCTTCTGATCCTTTTTATGACTTTCCTTTCTATTTCTTCATTTTTTCTCTCTCCTGTCATATGACAAACATTCATGAATTTTCCTCACAGAGACAGTACCCACTTGTGATTTTTTTTAAAAAGGTTTTGCTGTGGAAATTCTCAGTGAACAATCCTTTGACCAAGTCTACAAATGGTAAATACTAGATAGAAGAGTAGCAATGAGTGGACAGCTCCAACACAGACACACAAGATACCACCCTCAGGACAGCCTAGTTTGCAAACAAAGCTGCAAAAATAAGTTGCAATTTGCAAATACACTGAAGGTAGAAATTCACCCACTACCCCACTCCTCAGAAACAAAGTGAGGAACAAATTTTTCTTATTGTAACATTCCCTGCACCTTTCCTGTACCATTCAGCCTAATTTGTGAGACAGAGGCCGGATCCCAGGGTAACAACCACCCTCCCCAAGTTATTTGTGGAGTACATGTAGGGTCAGAGCCTCAGACAGGGTTGCTCACCCAGAGCATCACACAGACAAACACATCTCCATCTAGTTCCACAAAGGGCACAACATGTTGTTGCTCAAGCTCAGCTCAACACCCTTCCAGCAGCCTTGGCCAGAACACCCCCAGATATTGCAATTCAGATACAAAATGCTCAGGATAGCAAGGTTGAGTGTGACCACTGCAAAAACCCATGTCTCCTAATCACTAATAATTATAATTTTATTATGAGACAGGTTCTCCACTGCTGATATCCCATTTGCCACGTGTCCACATGCAGGGTTGGACAAAACACTTCCCTCCTGGCTGCACACTGAAGTTTGTTCTTGCTTCCCCAGATGTAAGTGAGAGCAGAGGGGAAGAAAGATGAAGATCAAAATCCTGGAGAGGAGGGAGGTAGGAAACCATCCCCTTTCACCACCTGGAAGCAACACAAAATTCTGGTGTTTCCAGCAACGTCAAGGGCTGTCTCTGCTAACGAGGTGGGGGTGAACTCAGGGGGAGGCACTTCGTTCAGATCCAGACCAAAAATAAAGTCAAACAAGAAAAGGCACCATTCTTGCCAGCCTTTCCTCCTGCACCCTGGCTAGTCAAGTGACTTAGAATTCACTGAATATTTAACTAGTGCATCTAATATGAACTTTGCTTTATAAATGATAAATCAAGCGGCTTTTTTAAAAGCTATACCTCGTCATAGTCTCTCCTCCAGCACTTTCATGGACACGAATAATTATTTAGTGCACACTGCATGTATAATGAATTTTCAGGCGGAATTGTTTGATCTATAACCTTGGAAATAAAAATCCCATTAGTCTAACAAGCTCACCAATTATTTCCTGAGATCATTGAGCCTATTCCAGTGAAGAAAGTTGCATAAAATCGAAAGTGAATGGAGAACAGCACAATATGTTGTTTCACAGAGTAGAACATTTTAAAATACCATTTCATATCATGTTGGAGGGGGTGGAGAGAAAAGGGGTACAAAGAGCAGAGAATTTGGGTCTGCTTTAGCTAGGTGGATGTAGTTCACTTACTGCTGGAGGGTGGAAGTTGAGTTAAAATTAGGGAAGAAACACATTTGTCCAAATTTAGATATTAATCATTCAGATCACAGAATCATAGAATCACAGAATCATTAAGGTTGGAAAAGACTTTCAAGATCATCAAGTCCAACCATTAACCCAACACCACCATGCCCACTAAACCATGTCTGGAAGCGCCACGTCCACACGTTTTTTGAACACGATGTCTCCATCCAAGCTAGCCACTCAGAGTCCTTTTGAAGGCCATGTATTCTCACTCATTTCAGACATCTAAATCCAGGGAAGTGAATAGCACTTGAGGAAAAAAAAAAAAAATTTCTCTCTCTCAGCTCCAGGGGAAACCTGTATAACTCCTCAGACACAGATGTTTGCACTGGAGATGTAAAAAGTCGGATGATGTAGACCTCCCCTCTGTGTCCAATCCTCCAATCCCACCTAGTCACCATGAGCTTCTAGGGGCTATGGAGACAATGTCCCCCAAGAGCCACCCAGCCTAACTATCTTTAGATACTAACCTTCAAATTAGATCCGCTGCCCTCTAGGGTGACCAGTTCTCTCCACTGTCTTGGCCAAAAGTGGGGGGGGGGAAAAAGCTCTAATGAGATGCCTCAACTTCAGATGGCTGATAATGGTGAGTTGAATCCACCATACAAAGGGATTTGTTAGCTGAGGGCAACGAGAGGCCAAGTCCAAGGCAAAGATTCACAGTTAAATCTGCAGCTTGGAACAAGTTGGTAGTGGGCATGGACAGGATATGACCTCAGTTTGATGGCCTACGTCACAGCATCAGTAAAACCCTCAACAAGAAGTAATTTACTGTTAGCGTTTCTGGGGGTTTAAAGAAGGATTACATCCAAATCTTGCTCCTGCATACACTTCGTAGCTCATGGATCAATACACTGTGGAAGGCATTAGAAAAGAGACTTAACACTGCTGCTTCTCCAATGGCAGAGCTGGCTCCAGGGCTTTCATCGGACCCTTCTCTGCCACTCGCAGTGGTTGAAAGGAGGAGGGAGCACCAGGCTCTGTCTGCAAATAAGGAAAGTCAAAGCACAACTTAATTCTTGCTTGCTCTTCAAGGCTGTTGGGAGATGCTTTCTATGTGATTACAGAGAGGCAGGGGAGTCTGCAGCAGCAAAGGTAGCTATTAGAGAAAATGCCTGAACATAAATACATACAACACTGGCATTTCTGACTTTTGAGCACTCCGCTTTGCTCCCAACAAGATGGTCTTTTACTGCTGAAACATCCATGAAAAATACAAATTAAACAGAAATATTTTGTCCTATGGGATGGAGTCAGCAGCAAAAGTAGACCTTTATAGACAGAAAGGATGATGCGAATTGATCTAACAGGATAACTGTAGCTCTGATGAGTCTTGTGTATGGAGTGAAGAGATGTGTTTTGAGGGCTACTTCCACACCTCCTTGCTGGCACCGCAACAACCTCAACAGTCACCTCCCAGATGCCTGTCCAGCCCCAAGGAAGGGCAGGACTAGAGGGTGCAGGTCCCTGCCCCAGCTCACCCAGCCTGCTTCCTTCTGCTTTTAACCCCAACACATTCCCTTACTTTGTGCTTTGCTGCCATGGAGCGTTCGCTCTTGTTCTTGCCTCTCACCCTGTGCTTCTAAGCAGGTCACAACTGGTTTCCCATTCTTCTTTGCAATCATGTCCTCTTTGCAAGTCCAAGAGAGAGCATCTGCCTTCTTGCAGTCCTGACATGTGGCACCGGCAGAAGCAGGTGTGATTGAAGGTGTCCCCCCAACACCTTAGGTGGAATATCTTGAATTGCTCTGGCTGAACAGACCACACAACTTCAACCCCTGCATGGAAAATGGGTGGGTGCAAAGCAAGGTCAACACAAATGGGCTCTTTGGAGACTGATGCAGTCCCTGCTCTCATCTTCCCAGTTAACTGACCCTTCTGTTGGATTGATGCAAATGACCATGATGCCATGTGCTCAGTCAGATAAGGTTATTTTGGTTAAGCCTAACAAAAAAAAACAAACCCAAAACACATTTTTTTTTTCTCCTCTTACATCCCCCCTGGACCAAGATCCACAATTGAAAATAGAACATGAGAGTATTAAAAACAACAGGGAACAAGAGAAAATATGTGAATGGGCTAATTGAGCCATGAAAATGGAGTCTTAGCTTGTCACACTCACTACTGTCTAGAGGACTCAAAATACTTTGCTCAGTGAATCCCTTAATACATATCTATCCACATATCTAACCGTACCTAAGCTTTAGAGACCCATCCAAACAGGGCCATGAGCCACTTCTGGTTAACTTCTAAGGTTTGTCAAGTACTCATGAGACATACAGCAGGATATTAATTAAGGGTTTGAACAGATGAGTATCTGCAGATCACAACTGATCAGGTTCAGAAATGAGTGCCCCCAACTCTTCCCAGGAGCTGCTAATTACCACCCACCAGCAGGAGATCACAGCTCCAGCACTGAAGTGTGCTGCATGGTGTGGGAAGGCTCCTGGTGCAGTTTAACACAGGTGAGCAGGGTTTGCTGCATGCCTGGAGCTGGGTTGAAGCCCAGCTGCTCACCTGGGAAGATGCTTCCCAGCTGCAGGCAAGATGTAGCAGCAGGAGACACCAATCTCAGCCTGCCCAAACCCACCTGAGCAGCCTGCCTGTCTTTCCCAAGACCAACCAGCCATGTGTGAAGTGCTTTATCTGGGGGAGCAGTGAGGTTTGCTTTTCTACCCAGACTCCTGGGCTGTCTCCTACCAACACCTTCAGCTGAAGGGCTCTTGCTGGAGTACATCTTATCCAGCAACATTACATCTCCCCACATCTCAGACGCTTTGGGGACAGCCTGATGCCATGTGACAAAGCACAGAGCAAAAGACCCCCCTGCATCAGCTTGGAAAGTCATACAAGAATTCAACTGTTTAAGTTGCCCAGCATTTCCCAAGATGTACGCACTTGCCTTACCCACCTGCTTTCCTCCGGAGCGACACGTATGTACCCACAGTGGGAGAAAACCCACAGCAAAGTGGAGCTGCACTCTTGCAGGGGAGCAGGCTCAACTCTGTGCAAGCGAGGCCTGGGGCTGTCCCCTGCCCACTCTGTCCAGCTTGAGGGAGCCTCAGAGCCTGGCCAAGACATTATGCTGGCCAACACAGCTCAAAACCCTATTGTCTGACAGCTCTCCTGCCCTGCAGGAGACAAGCTGGCAGGAGATTCCTTCCCTGGTTGGGGACATGGTCAACCAAGGACAGGAGGCAGCTTTACCTACTCCCATGGGATGGGCCAAACATTGCCGGTTCTGGACCCAAATCAGCCCATGTGGAATTCACAACTCTCCTTTTCCTGTCCAAAATAGAGCCACTCCCCAACATTGCAGAGAAATGGTTGGCAGCCAACAATATTTTCACCAGAAATTGGCATTGGAAGACCCTCCCTGTGGTTATGGAGGCCTCCCCACATCCAGAGCCTTCAGATCAAGGCTGACCAGTGTCTGGTAGGTCATGTAAACACAAAACACTGAACTGGAGGCAGAAGCCACAGGAGGGATATCCTGGGCATGGGGAGGTCTGCTCAGGCCACCGCAACAGCCCTTCCTGGCCGTGAAATCAAGGAGGTGCTGGCTCAGTAAAGCAAAACAGCTTTGAAAAAGTCTTTCATTGCTCCTGGAGCTGTGACAATTGGTAGGGCCAGGAGCAGAGCAGGATCACCCCAGCGAGGGGTAGCTGGAAGCACCAAGGCAGGAAACTCAGTGGAGTGCAGTGAAGCTGGGACATGGTGCAGCCCAGCCACACAGCTCTTTGGTTTCAACAGCAACCATAGGCTAAAGCAGAGGCTTCGGTAATTACACACTGGGTAATTTGGCTGTGATACTTGCTGGAGGCTTAGCTTGGGCTCTTAAGTAAAATTGCCCCTTGTAGGTAGCTTTTCATTGCTGGATGAAGACAGCTCAGAAAAGAGAGAGCAACGGAGAGGCAGGGCCAGAGATGAGCCTCATCTCGTGACCCCAGAGCCGAGGGAGACAGGATCTTTTCTTGGATCTTCCAAGGCAACGCTTCTGAGGGACACAGAATTACAAGGTTGGAAAGGATCTTCAAGATCATCA
>NW_010551481.1:0-318 GCF_000687285.1 Phaethon lepturus
AGCGGGGCGACGGTCCAGTACCCCGACAGCACCTACAAGGGTCGCCTGGAGCTCTTCCCCAACAACACCCTAAAAATCAGCTGCCTGCAGAAGGACGACAGCAGCGTGTACCAGGTCTACCTGGAGGATGAGACGGGCAAGGAGCACGTTGAAAACATCCTCCTGACGGTCTACGGTGAGCTGGGAGGACGGGAGGGTGGTCCCAGCGCCGCGTGGGGGGCCGAGGGGGCTCTGACATCCCGCTGCCTCTTGCAGATCTGGTCCCGAAGCCCACTGTGAGTGCCAAAGTCACCGGGGACGACCCGTCGTGGGGCCACG
>NW_010551481.1:341-617 GCF_000687285.1 Phaethon lepturus
ACGGGGTGACCGCAGAGTGGCTCCCCCCCCGCAAGCTCCCACTGGAGGGTGTGGATGCCTCTAAGCAGCACGTCTCCTTCGACCCCTCGATCGAAACCTACGTCTGCAAAGTCAGCAACCCCGTCTCCTCCAACAACGCCTCGCTGACCTACCGGCACCCCTGCTCCTGGACAGGTACCGCCCGCGGCGCACGCACGTGATGGCAAAACTCGGGTGGGGTGGGCTGCAAGGTGACCTTGGCTTTGGAGGGTCCCCGGAGCAGCGGCGGGGGGCCCG
>NW_010551481.1:718-1343 GCF_000687285.1 Phaethon lepturus
GTCTCCAGCCCTCCCCACACCCCGGGTCTCCCTCTGCCTCCAGGTGAGTCCTCCACTGCCGCATCCTGCACCACCACCAGCGCGCTGGTGGCCCTGGGACACCTCCTCCTCCTCCTCCTCCTCACTCTGGCTTAAGGATTCTCTACGGTTGACATGTCTCCTTGTCTCATCACCCCCCGCCACGGGACCGGCGCCTGGTTGCAGCCCCCAAACCGGCCGGATGCACAAAGACGCAGTTGCTCAACCAGTACAACCAGTGTCTGGTACACCAGCACGTACCCGGTCTCATCCACAGCAGCTTACCTGCCACCAGCCCAGGCTCTGGCTGCTCTGCCGCTGCCTTCAGGGTTAGCTCCGTGCCTCAGTTTCCCTCCTCGCTTTTTCTCCTTTGCTTTAATCAGGTCACGTTCTCCAAATCAGGACAAAACTGGGATGAAGTTTGTCGCAATGGTACTTTGAGAACGCCGGCAATCTAAATGGCTAAATTCAAGGTTAACTGTTTGGAAATCCTCCTCTCCCTGGCCCTCAGATCTGTGGGGAGACCCAGTCTGAGCCTTCCCTGGGGCTCCCTGTGGACTTGGGTGGTCTTTGGCCACTGCCCGCCGGCAGGTCTTGCCCTTACCCG
>NW_010551481.1:1365-2014 GCF_000687285.1 Phaethon lepturus
ACCCAGTGACACCAGCACGGGTGCAGCTGGGCGCTGCCCAACCTCTGGGTCTGGAGCACCGGAGCATCTCGAGGGGTCAGGGCTAAGGTGGCACCTTTGGCTTTCTCTGCAAGGGAGGGTTCGGTGGGGCGAGGACGCGCTCTGCCTTCAGAAATGTCTGTCCCTGTATACATAAAATTAATTTTAACCTTAACCCCCACATCTTTAGGTGCCTGTTCTGCCCTCTCTCCTCAGCTGGGGTCAGCCCCAGCGGGTGCTCGAGGACTGGGGGGGTGATGGAGGGAGCCAGGTTTCCCCCCTGACAGCCTTGCTGGGGACAGGAGCCCTGCCACGGTTGCCCCCCACGGGAGAAGCCAGCCCCGGCGCGTGGGACACGGGCCCGTCGGGGCGGGAGGATGTCTCGTGGGTGATGGAGCCGGTCCTTCAGCCTGCCAGGAGGGATGGGGACGTGTCTCAGGGCCAGCGCAGCCGCCTGAGAAAGGGGAGAACCGGGCTCCAGCCGCTGTAAAACCCGAGAGGCGTCGCTGCCCGGAGCCATCGCTAAGCAAAGGCTCTTGGCCAGATTCAGCAAAGGGTCAACAGGGACCTCGCTGGCTCGTTTGAAAAATCAGTGACGAGCACGGATTGTTCCAGCTCCTGGCTCTAGTGA
>NW_010551481.1:2134-3284 GCF_000687285.1 Phaethon lepturus
GAGGTTTGGAGCAATCCTGCCTCTGACAAACTCCAGGACGACCGCTGAGCACCAGCATCATAAAACCTCCCGCGGAGAATAAATACGGAGGCCGGTGCCGTGCCTCGGTCATCTTTCCAGCCAGGAGCCTGCCGCCTGGGCTTCTGGGGAGAGTAAGGGCATTTAGGAACATTATTTTCAGTTAAGGAAGGTTTTTCTGCCACTGCCTGTATGTTTTTTGTGCCCCCAGGTGCTTCCTGGAAGGTTTTTTTTCCTTGATGGTTTTGCTTGTTAAATAATTTCTCCCATTTCTCCTGGCTGACGCCAGCCCAGCCTGGGGCATGCTGCCGTGGTAGCACCCTATGGGTGATATTGGGATTTTATGGCTTTTTCTGGACCAGTTGGTGGTCAAATGATCTTCTTTGTGCCGGCACAGCCTGCACCCAAGCGTGGGGCACCCATCTGCGGCAAGGGGAGGGTTGGGGACCACCCTGCTGCCCTGCCTGGGGGGCCGAGCCCATCCACCGGAGACCTTCCTGACCACCGGCTCCGGGGTGGGATTTGTGTCGGGGCAGTTGCCGCTCTGCGGAACACCCCGAGGCGACGTCTTCGCCCCTCCATCACCCGGCCAAGCGCTCAGGCTGGGATCCGGCTGCCTCCGGTAGGAACCACCGCCGCGTTTCAGCGAAGCCGAAGCCGCTGCCGTGTGCGCGGCGAGAGACGGAGCCGAGTGCCCTCATACTGCTCTTACTCATCCTTTCTTTTTTACACCTCTGCTGAGCTCTTCCCCTCCGTGAAATGCTGATTTTTGGGAAATGGCTTGGGTTTTTTTGTTGTTGTTGTTGTTGTTGTTTTTTCTCAGCCAGATGCTTTCTGAGCGGGAAGCAGCAGCCTAGCAAGATGCTGGGGTGGTTTTGGGAATTTTATCATGAGAAATAATTTGTTGGTGACAAAACTCATGGGGGTCTCAGAGCCCGGCTCCGCTGCAGAGCGGTGGGATGTAAGTTCACTCTTTATTGCCTTGTGGCAATGAAATTTGGTTTAAAACAGCGGAGGAATTCCTGCTTCCCGCTGCTGCCTCTGCTGACCTCTGAAAAACAGAAAAAGCCACGAAAACTTGAAGAAAGGAATAGGAAAAAAACAGCATCACAGAATCACAGAAACACTAGGT
>NW_010551482.1:0-226 GCF_000687285.1 Phaethon lepturus
AACAGAGGCAGCTGTTGTCATGGTGACGCCAAGTTGCATCCTGTTACTGTGGCAACCAAAGTTAAAAAACTGATGTTAAGGCAGGAAAATCACATGATGTGGTTCTTTTTTGTTTAAAAAAAAAAAAAAAAAAAAACAAGTAGAGAAGCTTCCTACAGCATTCCTATCTCTTGTGGTGGCTTGTCAGAGGTGCTGCTTCATCATGAGACCTGAAGCACTCTTTGAC
>NW_010551482.1:289-712 GCF_000687285.1 Phaethon lepturus
GCACTGCCTTCCGTTTTAGCCCCCGACGGAGACCAGACCACCACGTTTTGGGGTCATAAGCAGCAACGTCTGTGGCCGCAGGCAGCGAGCGGAGCCTCCCCAGCCGAGGCACGTCTGTGCAGTGGGATTTAGGCAGGCTGAGCTCCTTGCCTGGGTGCTCCCTGCGAGCTGTGCAGGGACACAAGCACAACCCCAAGCCCACGCTCGCTCTCCTGAGCCCGTTTCGCTGTGCGTAACGGGCACCCAGGAGCTGGCTCGCGTTCAAAGCGTGGCGGGAGGATTTGGGAGGGGGGGTCTGTCAGCACCTTGGCCCTCTGGACATCGCTTTCCGTCAAGCCTAGCAAAGCATGGGTGGGCTGGGAGCGCTGGGTGGCAGGGCGCGGGGATGGGGACAGCCACGAGAGGCCACGGCTCTACGGCTGC
>NW_010551482.1:743-2974 GCF_000687285.1 Phaethon lepturus
CGGCTGCTTGAGGGCCCGGGGTAGCCTTATCGGTGCGGGGGGAGATCCCTCGTGTCCTCGGGGACAAGCCAGGGAGGTGCTGTAGGGCTGGGGCACCCTAGAGTTGAATTAGGACTGCTCACAGTCTTTGCTCCGTTTGGCATTTTGGGTTTCTCATGGAAAATAGCCTTGGAGAGGAGGTGCTCGCTTTCCTGCTGGGGTATGCAGAGCGGAGGGGGGTCAGTGTGTCCTGGGGATGGGGATGTTGAAGGGGTGGGTTTTTTTCCCGTCACGCTGTGTCTGTGTGGGGCAGGCAGCTGGGGGGCCAGTGACGGGGCTGGGACCGGCAAGATGAAGTCCACAGACGTAGGAACTGAAGCTCCCTCTCGTTGACACCTGGGGAGTAGGGAAAACCCCTCAGCGCAGCAGGTCCTGGGGGAAGCCTGGGGAGCGGTGGGAAATGGAGACTTGAGATGCTGGTGCTGGGTGACGCAGGCAGGGCGAGGGGTTAAATTGTTCCTGCCCTTCTTGTTGGCCCTCTGAGGTAAGCTTCCTAAAGAGCCCTTTAGGAAGGGACATCCCATGGAGATGCCCATGTGGCCTCACTCCTCTGGCTCTTCTGCTCCTTCCCCACCTGCATGCCCAGAGTGGGGAGAAGGCACGGTCACTGAAGTGGAGAGATGGAGAGGGGCTCTCTGCAGCTCCTGGCCCTTGCCCGTGTCCGGGGAGGGATTTCTCTCACACCCAGCCTCATGGGGAGGTTGCATCAATGTGCCATCGGCACCATCAATCCATCTTCAGGGCTTGGAGCTGGGCACGCTCCCTGCGTTAGCAATATAGATGTTCTGGGTGGGCTGGTTTTGGCTCCTGGTTGGGGACGAAGGTGAAGATGGGGGTCCCAGCTGGAAGCAAGGAGCCATCAGTGGCTGGTGCTCCTAGATCCATCCCTGGTACTCCCTGCCAGCTCCTGCCAGACCCACCAAGGAGCTCCAGCTCCAGGCATGGGGTTAGCCTGCAGTGCCTGCTCTGGGTGGGCTGGGACATGGCTCAGTGTGTGGGGATGGGCTCCACATGGCCTGGGGGCACCTTGCCCACCTCGAATGCACCGGGAGGGAAGCGTGGAGCTGCAGGTGTGGCGTGCACTGGGATCGGCAGAGTTGCTAAGGAAACAAGTCAACGGTGCAGGGGAGAGAGCGTTGGGTAAAGGAGATAAATCAATAAGAAAACCTATTTTTATCAGCTCCCTAATGATCCTCCAGGACAAGCCAGACGAAGGAGGAGGAGAAGGCTGGAGGGAGATGGGCTTTCATCACTGGGCTTGGAGGGAGGCGAGTGCTACGCTGCGTTTTGGGTGGCTGGAAGGTTGTGTAATTAGACATCTAAAGAGAGAGGAAACAAAGGAGTGATGGAGCGTTGTCCGGTAGACTCCAGCCCTCAGCTGGGAGGATGCTTGCTTGGCAGAAGTGAAGTGTGTGGATAAAGTTCCCCCTGGTTTAGCCAGATGTTCCTGCTCTCCCTTGGGTGGGGTTTTCTTACCTTGGCCTCTCAAAACCTGGCACAGCTGGAGCTACGGGGGCTTGTTTCCGTGGGGTGGCTGCTTTGCAGCTCTCGCCCAGCTCCAGATGCGATAACTCGGGCTCGGGTCCTCAGAGGACTGGGCCAGGGGGGTTTGGAGAGTCGCTTCTGGCAGCGACCTCGTGCTTAGGCCACGGCTTAGAGCAGCTTTTGCCCTGTTTCCCTTCAGCTCGGTATCTGCTGACCCGTGTGCCACGCGCTCGCCGGAGATGGGGTGGGGACGTGGTCCCGCGCCGCGACAAATGTGCACTGTCCTTGCGCTGTCGAGCCAGATGTTGGAGCCAGCAAGGAAATACAAGGGTGAGCTGAGCCGTTAGAGGTGGTCCTGAGCCCCCCGGCCATTGCCGGGCAGGGCTTGCACGCTGCTGGCTTTGGAGAAGTTGGGTTTTTCCCACGGAGGTGTTTCCCCCACGGGACGATCGGCCGCAGGAGGGAGGCGGCGGCGGAGGATGCCTGGCACGGTGGGGAGGGGCGCGGGATGCTCGGTGGGGTTAGCCACGTGGGACGGACAGACGGACTCGCCGAGACGGACTCGCCGCGCCGTTCCCACACTTCTCATCTAGGCAAACGTGCCTAGCGCCGGGGGAGCTGGCTGCACCGCCCTTCTCGCACGCTGTTTTCTTTTAAGCCTGTGCTAATTGCTTGCAGACTTTCAGGAAAATGAAACAAAAAGACCC
>NW_010551482.1:3057-3354 GCF_000687285.1 Phaethon lepturus
CAGCTGAAGCGTGCGGCCAGAGGTGGGAAGCAGGGAAAGCACATGGCTTTTGCAGGAGCCGCGCGTTGAAATCCTCCCTTGCGTTAAGCCTCGGAGGAAAACTTTTGGGGTCTGGCCCCCCCCCGCCCCCGAGCCCGCAGCAGTGAGCTCTGCAGCGCTCTCTCGTTTGGTTTGCCTTTAACTTAGCAACTATTAATTTCACTGAGTGGCCTTTTAAATGCCTTGGCTGAATCTTTCCTGGCTCTTCTCCCTGCGGGGCTGAATACATCCTGCAGGCTCTCCTTGGCTGCCCCTCCT
>NW_010551482.1:3575-7288 GCF_000687285.1 Phaethon lepturus
TTGCAAAAGAGAAAATCATCCCTTTTTTGCGGGGGTGACGGCACGGGCGCTTGGCACCTCCCGGCCCGAGCGGCGCGAGCCTGAAGCTGCCGGGTCTGGAGAAGGTCGGTGCGGCGGGGAAGGGCTTAGCCGGGGTGCTGCTCCCCGTGCCGGCTTGGGGCGGTGGGAGCGTGGGTGATTTCTTTATGGGCAAATCCATCCCAGGTGGGATCACACCCCCTTTCCACAGACGTGAGCCTGGGGAAAGGTGGCAGTCCCCTCCCGGGATGGTCACTGATGCCGGTGCTGGCAGCAAGACGGCTGCAGGATTTTGGCACGGAAGGAGCAGAGAAGGGGTGTGCTGCCTGCTGATGGGTCTCCCCTCATTTTGTTATTGAGGACGGCAAGGCTTTTATCGCAAAGACGCGGAAAGCTGTGGTCATCCTGTCGCTTTGGAAGTGCTTTGTTTCCGGGGCTTGGCAGTGGGCCAGGCAGGAGGAGGGAGCTCCACGCCCCCACCTCGCTCCCGGCTGCCCCTCTGAATGAAAGGGCAGGAGGGACCTGAGTTTGGGGTGCTTTCCTGGGTGTCAACCTGCCCCTTCCTCCGCCTCCCCTCCCCGCTCGCTCAGCGCCCAGCGTCTGCTGCCCCTCGTTCTGGGGTGGGGTTGCTCCCGGAGAAGGGTGTGTAAGCCCTAGACGTGGCTGTAGGATTTAGGATGTTTGTAAAGGTCCAGCCAGACCCTGTTGATAAGGTGCTGCTACCCCTTGGGGTCTCGCTGAAGCCTGGCTGAGCTGGGATGTCTCCATGGGGAGGTTCCACCTTGCCTGAACTGAAGCTCCAACCCAGGCGCCATCAGTGTGTTGAGTTGCAAACGCTCAGCCTGGTGCTCTGCAGCTTGCAGTGCTGCCTGGGCTCACCCCACCACCCCCAGGGTGCTTGGCAAGGGACCCTCGGTTCCCGGGGCACAGGGTGGGCTGATCCAGGTTGGATCCCCAGGACCTGCTAGGGATGCCCTGTCCTCCTCGGGCCGTGCGGATGGTCCCTCCCATGAGGACGCTTTAGGACCAGGCTGCTGTGCCACCCCCCGCCCTCCAAGCCCCATCTCCTGCTGCCTCGTGATGGACGAGAGAAGGCAAGCAGCAGGGCCGGGGCATGCAGGGACGTGCCGGCCCCAGCCACCAGCGTGCCATGCCAGGGAGAGCCTTCCCTGGCTCTGCCAGGGACCGTGCCAAACCCTTTTCCAGACGAAGCCCAGCCTGGTTGGAGCCTTGCTGTCCACCTTCATACTTGTGTCCATCTCCTGGCCTCCCACCACAAGCAGCATCTCTCTCCCAAGAGTTCACAGCCCAGCAGAGGCCGTTGGTTAATGTCCCATGAATTGGGGAAGGAGGCTGATGAGGCTCAGCGGGTCTCCAGTGAGGAAGGTCTTGGGGGCTCTCAGTTCTCTTGTCACCCATCTCGTTTCCAAACAGCACCAAGGTGGGCTTCACCCTCCCGCCTTGGAGCAGCGGGAGGTGAAAGCTGGGCTGTGTGTGTGCTGTTCCTGCGGGGAAAAATTGTGGTGGCCAACGAGCAGGTGAAATGAAGGGTGGGCTGGTGGGTTGGAGACGTTATCCACCTCTTCTGTGCTCCTTAACTCCCCTGAACTCCCTTCGAGTACATGATCCTGGCGACCATCATTGCCAACTGCATCGTGCTGGCTCTGGAGCAGCACCTCCCCGAGGATGACAAGACCCCCATGTCGCGGAGATTAGTAAGTACCCTGCGTCCATCCCCGCGGCGGGGGTCTGGTGGGTGAAGGGGAGCGCCAGCCGAGGGGTGCCACACTGTCCTACCAGCCAATTTCTGATGGTTTTGGGGTGGGAGGGCAGGAGTTTTCCTTGAGGACCACCCCCTCCAGACTTCCTGGGGCTGCTGTCACATACTCCTCCACGGAAAGGGTTTAGGAAGGTTTAAGCCCTAAGTAGGGAAGGGGGACTGGGCAATTTGAGTGGGTTGTAGCCCCCCACTTTTTGTTTCCAAGGTTGATGCTGGCTGAGGAAGGGCTGGGAAAGCTCCCAAAGGGGAGAATGGGACTGGGGAAGGTGGGATGGGATGTGAGCTGGGTCAGTGTGGAAGGGCTAGTGCTGTGTTTGCCCCATCTCCATCTCCCCGTCTCACCGTGTCACCGGTTCCCCTCTGGCAGGAGAAGACGGAGCCCTACTTCATCGGGATTTTCTGCTTTGAGGCTGGGATTAAGATTGTGGCTCTCGGGTTCGTTTTCCACAAGGGCTCGTACCTGCGCAACGGCTGGAACGTCATGGACTTCATCGTGGTCCTCAGCGGGTGAGTTGGGCAGCGTGGAGCCGTCGGCAGGGTTGGGCAGCCAGGCATGGGGGCTTGTCCTGGTGCAGACATGAGCTCCAGGACGCATGGCAAGGCCCTGGGTTGCTGTTGTCAGTGGTGTTTCTTCATCCCAATGAGGGAGGGGAGGATGGTTCCCCGCGCTGGAGGCTCCTGTGTTGGCTTTGCTGTGGGCAGCTGATGGTGGGACCAAGGTTCCCCATCAGGCAAGGAAAGCTGGCTCTGAGGGCATCATGTCTAGCTTTCCTCAGCTGGTGGCCTGGCATTTGTCACCTATCCCCTCACCTCATGGGCGAGGTGGGGATGGGGTGGGACTATGGCCTGATCAGCAACTGGACACAGTTTGGGAGAGGGCTTGGTCAGAGACCCCAAGAGGAGGGAGAGAATATCTTCTGCTTTTGACTTCCCAAACACTTTCCAGCCTTGGCCCCGTGCCAAGGGGTTTGGGAATGGGGTCTGGTTCCCAGGTGATGCTCGCTCAGCATCCCGGTGCGCGGCAGCGACGGTGGGGGTGGTAGTGCGCAGGGTTTCGCGGGTGCTGGTTGTGTCGCTGGTGGTGGGGACGTGGCCCAGATTTGAGTCCTGCTCGTGGTCTGATGGGCTGTGCTGGCGACATAGGAACAAACAGGGACATTTGGGCTTGTGCTAGTCAACAGTGACAATTGGCGTGAGCAGAAGCCCCCCCAGGGTGACCGCCCGGGGTCCCTCGCTATGTGGAGGGCAGGTGGGTGCCTACGGCCACCGCGGGACCCCGGGGAAGGGGTGCCTGGATCTTTTTGCGTGCTGATTGACACACCACGTTCAGAGGAGCTGCTTTAATGGGTACAAACAGATGGTGCCTGTGGATCTCCGAGCGCTTTGAGCTCTGCTGGGTGCAGAGCAGCTACAGAGCTGGTTGGGAAACTGAGGCACGGGAGCCAGGTGGGATATCTGGGGTCGCTCCCCAGTCGCTTGCTGCACAGTCCTGTCTCTTGGCTTGCAGGACGGTGGCACCACGTGGGACATGACACCCGTTTGGCTGTTTGGAGGAGGAAGGGGGATGCTGAGCCTGGTGCTGCCAGGCACGTGGCGATGGGCGCGGCTTGTCCCTGGTGGAGAGGTGCAATTTGGGAGAGATTGGTTGAGAGAAGGCTTGAAGAGAACGTGGCCGGGAACCTTTTGACTCCCTTGGTCCTACACGGACCTGGACGGCCTCGCTGGGGAGCAAAGTGACTCTCGGGAGGGCTCTGCGGCCAGGCAGGCTCCTGCTGCGGGGAGGGCAGCCAGGCACAGCTCCTGGGCTGGGAAAAGGTGGTCACATCCCCGGGCACATCCTGGTCGCATCTTTGGGGACAGCGTGGGACACGTGCCACCTCCGGTAGCAACGAGAGGGGCTGTGTCACCCTCGCTG
>NW_010551483.1:0-3248 GCF_000687285.1 Phaethon lepturus
CCGGCCCAGGGAGCAGCCCCTTGGGGAACACGGTCTGCAGGGCTAGGACAGAGGAACAGGGTGTTTCACTGCCTCAGAGGCCCCAGGGACCAGCAGCACCACTGCAGGGCTGGGGTTTCATCCTCTGGGGTCTCTGAGGGATCTCCTGGCTTGTCCCAGAGGAAGGGATGATCCTGCACCGGTCCCCAGCGCCCCCAAGCCCATGCAACCCCACAGCACTGTGCTGGGCACTCAGGGCTTTCCCTCACTCACCAGCCAGACTCACGTGTACTACAGCACCTGCGAGTTAACTGGGAACTGCCACCATTCCTGCCTTGGTGTCCTGTAGTTGGGGAGAGGACAACGAAGCTGCGCAGAGGGGGCTGCAATGCCCCCCAGCCCCCCCAGGACCCCCGGACCAGGAGCACAGTGCCGGAGCACCAGCAGTCCGGGGTGGAGGCAGCACTGGCCTTGCTGGGGCAGATCGAGGGGTGACTTGCACGGACACATACGCTTCTCTGAGGCGTTTATTGGGGTGTCACTGGCTGCTGCAGGGCACCGGGGCGCAGAGCAGAGGGGTGACACAAAGCTGCAGGGAGACAGGACAAGGACAGACACAGCTGCCAGGGCAGCTGGCGGAGCCAGGGAGCCCCAGGGCTGGCTCCAGGGCTGTGGAGCTGCAGAGGGGTCTGACCAAACCCCACCTCAGTCCTGCATGGCCATGGGTGGCTGGATCAGGTGAGGGCTGAGCTCTGGGGACCTCCTGGCAATGCTGTCTGCGCCTACGACTTCATTTCTGGAAGGGAAAGGGAAGTGCTAAGGGGCTGGGGAGACATCAGAGCCCAGTGCCAGGGCTGGAGACTCACCTCCGCCTCCCCAAGCGCCAACAGGGATGGAGCCGTCCCTGGCGAGCCCAGCCCTCACCCCTGGGTGTCCCTGTCCCAGGATGCCCCAGACCAGTCCCCACCCCAGGAAACACCAATATAGACCCCACTAAGCCCAGCCTGACCCATGTCGGGGGTGAACGGGGCTTTGCCTTGCCAGGGTGATGGTCTGCCACCTCTTCGCCCCACACGAGGGCACAGAGGGACCCTGTCCTGGTGGATGGTCTGGCATGGACCCCCTGTACCAGACCAGCCCCCCTTGCGCTCCTGAGGCAAGGACCACACAGCCGTAGTGGGGTGTGGGTGTGGGTCCAGTCCAGCATGCCCAGCGCACAGCCAGGGCACGGAGAATCCATGTGGTGCCCAAGATGGGGCCAAGCCTGGCACGTGGAGGGACCCAGTGCCTCACCCAGGATCCACAACTCACCATCGAGGATGTGAAACTCATCTGCAGAGTCACAAAACCCTGCAAGAGAGAGCCCAGGGTGGTCACCCTTGCCTGGGCAACTGGGACCTCCCAGCCCTGCACCCCAAGGACACTGTGGGGCACAGCCCAGTCCTTGAACTGTGCATCCCTGTCCCTGTGGTGGCCACAGCATGGGGACAGACCCCACACATGGCCCTACTGTGGGTAACACTGGGCCACAAGCTGCTCAAACCCTCGTGGGTGTGCCTCCCCCTCCCCATGCTGGAGGGGACAGACCCCAGCCCCCACTGCCAGGCCCCTCCTGGGAACAGCCCTCGCCACGCATGCCCCCTGCTCCCAGGGGACCATGTGCCACCCACCGTATGTGGGGAAGTAGTAGGTCACATCTTCGCTCAGGCCCACAGCCCTGACGCGCTGCTCAAACTTGTCCACAACAGCATCACTGACCTGGCTGGTCCGTCCTGTGTGGGGAGGAAGATGCCGTCAGCAGCCTCGAGGTCTGCCCCAACGCCCCCCCATGCCCCACGTGTCTCAGGGCCAAGGGGTTTTTCAGATCAGAGAAGCTGGTTAGTGGCTCCCCCATCACAGCGTTTGGGGACAAAACTCTCCATCTGGCGACCAGGACCCTCAGGGAGACCCCACCTCTGCCTCTGGGTCCTCCAGGGCTCTGGCGGGTATTCCCTGAGCCCAGCACAGGTTTCCCAGCCCTCTGCTGCCCCTGTCCTTCATCTTCTGCAAGCCCCCAAGAACTGACTCACCGTAGAGCTTGACGGAGATGCTCTGTCCCTTCTGGTAATAGAGGATGGCGTAGCTGCTGTGGTCCGTCTCGCCCACCAACACGTCCACCTTGCTGCCATAGCCACGGCCTGGGAAACAGAGAAGGCAGCCCCAGTTAGTCCCGGTTAACCCTGGTTAGCCCCAGCACTGTCCAGGAGCTTTGTTTTGCCATGAGTGGGGTGTACAAGGGGTGAAAATCAGCGCCAGAGCTGGTGCAGCCCCACAGGGTGCCGTTCTCCACCAGTGGGCACCAGCCCGTGGCACTGCCCATGATGCCATCTGGCATTGGGGCACTTTGAGACCCCAGAGGTGAGATACTGGGGGGAAGGACACTGGTACCAAAACCCTGCTGAGAGCAGGAGTGTGTGGCTCCAGCTCCGCGATCCCTGCAGCCCCCACGCCGCCCCAGCCCAGCCTCCCTCACCCTTCAGGAGGAAGCGTCCATGTGCCTGGGCTGGGAGGTAGCGCTGCCTGATTTCCCAGCACATCCCGTCCCTGTACAGGGAGAGGAGGAGGTTGTCAGCACAGGTTGGGGAGGATCCCTGCTTGCCAGGGCACACACCGTATCTGTTTTCTTGGGACTTTGTTTTCTCCCCAGGGAGATGCTGCGAAGAGATGTCCCAGACTCCCGTGGAGACACAGTGAGTGATGCAGAGCCTGAAAACGTGCTGAGCCTGAGGGGTCCCTGCCCCCTCCCTACAGCTCTGAGCCTGGCTTAACCCCTCAGCCCCCTCAGGGCAGGGGGAAGCACCCAAGGATGTGCTGGAGATCCCCCTCATCAGCCATGCTGCCACTGGGGTGACCCCAAGAGCTGGTGCCCGGCTGGGCGGCCGCGGAGTGACCACATGCCTGATCGGTGCCTCAGTTTCCCCTGCCCAGCCTGGGCAGCCCACGCCCACCCCAGACTGGTGGCCATGCGGGTGGCAGGGTACCAGCCTGCTGTGGCTACAGCTTCTATCACAAAACATCCCAGAGGAGATCCCACCCACACTTTACTCCAGGGCAGCTCTTGGAGGTGAGAGAGAGCTCTTGAGAGCTCTTGCCTCAAGGAGGCAACTCCTTGGAGCCTGTGGTGGGGGCACTGGCCCTGCTCTGACCTGCCTGCAGCATCCCCATGCCACCCTGTGTCCCTTGTCCCCATCCCACGGCACTGGCCCTGCTCTGACCTGCCTGCAGCGTCC
>NW_010551483.1:3320-3655 GCF_000687285.1 Phaethon lepturus
CCCCTGCGGGGCCCTCCAGCCGGTGGCGGTGCTCCGCCAGGTAGCTGCAGCGGGAGGCCATGCCGACCAGGAACCACCTCCCTGCGAGCTGCATGGCACCGGGGTGGCACCATCTGCTGGGCCACCACCCCAAGGTGCCACCACCCGAAGCACCTTTCTTCCGTGCTGTCTACCCTCACTTGGCACCTCTGCCCACAGCCTTGGCGTGCCCACGGGGTACAACTGCCCTTGTGTGGGAGCCAGGGGGTGGGACAGAGCAGGAAGATAGGAGCCTGGCACGGGTACAGGCTGGAGCAGGGGGGCTGCAGGGAGGGGGTGTCCGAGGCATCCACCCT
>NW_010551484.1:0-348 GCF_000687285.1 Phaethon lepturus
CGGCACCACCCCCGAAAGCGGGTCGAGAGAGCAGCCTGCCCACAAAGGCACCCACCACACGGCCATGGAGGCACCAGCCGCTCCTCAGCCCGGCGCAGCCCAATGACAGCAGCAAGGACATCGTGCAAGCCTTCATCAGTGAGATCGGTGAGCAGGAGAGCCATGGGGCGCTGGGTGAACATCACCAGCCATCAAGGCTGCGGTGCTGCCAGCAGCCAGGGGAAGCGGGACCAGTTCCTGGCACTTCTCGGGGCGAGGGTGGCAAAGCTGTGCCCGTGGGCTTGCAGTCTCTTCCCAACAATCTGCCAGGACATTACCTCCAGTGGATGGGCTGGGCTGGCTGTGCCC
>NW_010551484.1:489-1474 GCF_000687285.1 Phaethon lepturus
AGGCTCTGCCGCTGCCACTTCTCCCCAGCGCTTGCCCTAACAGGGAGGCTGATGCAGGGGGAGGATGGGGCCAGGGTGCATCCCCAGGGTGCCGGGAGGATTTTGGCTGACTTGACTTGCCATGCTCTCTCCCTGGCCCAGGGATCGAAGCCACCGACCTGTCCAGCCTGCTGGAGCAGTTCGAGAAGTCTGAAGGTGCGGTTGTGGCGTGCTGTGCTGTCCCCTGCGGGGCTCCCTCCGTGCCACTCTGGCCTCCCCAGGCTGCCTGTGCTTCCTGTGGCGGGGTGGGAGTGGGGGGGCTGGGACACTGCCGCCTGTGGGCTGATGTTACCCTGCCCGGGTGCCTTGTCCTGCTGGTGTCTCTGCCCCCATCTCTTTCCTGGCCTGTGAAAGCGGCCAAGGGTCCCTGGGGTGGCCAAGGGGGTGGTGAAGAGCCAGGGAGGGAAAAGGGACTTCCAGCGGCTCTGCAAGGAGCTGGGTCGGGGCACTGTGAAACCTCTCCCTGGCTGTGCCCGGGTTGCTCTGTGGGTCCATCCCCTGCCCTCCAGCCCCAGCCTCTTGCCACCCTCACCCACCCACTCTCTTTTTCAGCCAAGAAGGAGGAGGCTCCCGTGCAGCCCCCTGAGGACCAGCGGCCAGCGGGGAGCTCTGGGTGTCCACAACTGGTGCCCCAGTGTGGAGCCTGGCAGAGGGCTGAGCCCTGCTTTCAGTGGGGGCATGGGGCAGCTCTGTTCTGGCAGGGTCCAAACTGCTGGGAGCTGCATCCACCAGCCCAGGAGGAAAGGAGCTCCTTGCTGGGCTGGGGGCCAGAGGGAGAAAAACTGGGGGAAGCAGTGATAGGCATGACTGGGCTGTGCAGGCTTCATCCTTGCAGCTCTCTCAGATCCTCTTCTTCCGCTGTCCAGGCAGGGGGATAGCTTGGGCAGGTGCCGCAGGCTTGGGGACTTGGGCTGGGCTTTGGCCCCTGTGTTTGACAAAGCTCTGT
>NW_010551485.1:0-877 GCF_000687285.1 Phaethon lepturus
TCAGCCCAGCTCGGCCCAGCCCAGCTCGGCCCAGCCCAGCCCAGTCAAGGTGCCTGAGGCACCCGAGAGCCAAGGGGCATCCCAGAGCCCTCGCCCCTGCTGGAGAGGCCGCTCCTCCCCAGCCCTCATCAGTCACCACTCCCACTTTCACGAGAGGGTTAACCCTCTACAGCTTTTTGCCTTTATTTCCCATGAATTCAGTTTTCATTTGTGGCTCTAAGCAATGTGCTTTTGGTTTGAAAAGTAACGTCTTACTGGATCTCTTCATAGAAAACAGAGGGAGAACAGGGTTTACGCTACCTACACTTGAGCAATGTGTTAGACGGCTATGAGCTGTTCTGAGGGTTACTCAAATACCAAGTAGCATCAAAAATCTTTAGTAAATGAGCATGCTATTGTACATGCACAGATTTTATACACATATGCATGTATATACACACACTACGCCATACTGCGTAAATAAATATATGTGTATATATATGTACGTTTAACATACACATACCTACTCCAGTTAGGTATAACAGCGGCTGTACGGCTGGGCCCACACGGGCCAGCCACGGGGCAGCCGCCTCCGGGCCTCGGCCTGAGACGCCGAAGCAAAGATCGGCACGTGCAAGTCGGGATCCCCCTCACCTTGTATGCCGTGTTATCCGCCTCGGGGTTTTCCACCTGCACAACAATGTAGGCGTGCAAGAAGTTGGAGGCGATCATGTCTGGGACAAACGGCGTGTTCTCTTCTTGGAAGATAATTGCCACAATGTCATTGCCAATGTGCCGCTTCCTCTGGAGCTAAGCGGAAACGGAAAACATTTGGTCGGGAAAGCCAGGCGGTTCTGCTCCTCGGGGGCAGACAGCGGCTCCGGGCGCGCAGGCTGTC
>NW_010551486.1:0-16194 GCF_000687285.1 Phaethon lepturus
TATTATTATTATTTTACCTCTTTCAGAGTTTCAAGTGCCTATTTTGGCTCTACTTTCTGCAAACCATAAGCTTGGCCAATGACTGCTATGAATAGAAAATGAACAGCGGTCGAAATTTGGAACAGATTATCTCAGGCAGGAGGAAGGAAGTTAATTTATGGATGAAGCCTTGAGAAACTGCCTGCTGTAAATCCTCTGTCTGTGCTCTGCTCAGAGATTCATTATATTCAATTGTCTGGCATGAAATTCAGCCTTTCCTCTAGGAGTAATAAGTGCAATAATCCATAAACCAATCATAAAGATGTTATTTCTTGAATGCATCCCCTTTGCAAGAAGAATGCCTTTGTTAGTATAAGGACTTGATTTATTTGTGTTTATTTATTTGTCCCAGGATTGTTTAACCACTGCCTCACTGCATTGACAAGGGGCTGGGGAAGAGCACTGAGTGATTTTGATGAATGTATTTTCATAACAGAATTGTTGCTGGGCCCCGTTCTCGGCTGTTTTCACGGGGAAGGGCAGCTTCCTGCCCTGAGACCACCACACACAGCCCAAACCCGGCCCTGGCTGCGGTGGCCGTGGGAATAGCTGACCCCTGTAAAGCATGCGGGCTTGTGATGGCCGTGCGTAGTGTCATGGACAGCCCAAGTTCCTCTTCAGCGGGTCTGAGCTTAGAGGCTGTCGCAACATGTGGGTGGCTTTAAATTTGATGCCTGTTCACAGAGCAGCTACACAGGAAAAGCCTCCACGCGGCCCGTCTCCGGCCTCTCCGCTGCGTGGGAAAAGCCCGTTGTCTCAACCTCTTGCAGCAGCAGCAGGGGCTCAGGCTCAGCCGGGAGCTCCCACTACTGTTGTCCCAACCTACACCTGACCCCAAGGGATCTCAGCCTTACGCTCTCTGCAAAATCTTGATGCCACCCCACTGCCCTGTGTGCTCACAAGGTCCAGCCGGTTTTAGCCGGCAGGACACTGAGCTGTATCTCAAAAGCACATGGGGATGTGTGGGGTGCGGAGAGGTGACTCCCAAGGCTGGCCCATGCCCCAGGCGTAGCACACAGCGTCTCAGGGGTAGCAGAGCCACAGGGACTCAGCAGCATCTGTTCTCGTTATTAGTTATGTACACACACGTGCTCCCTTGGCAGCTCGGTGTTGAGTGCCTGAGGATTTAGGGTGTGTGGTTTTGGGCAGCTTTACCTCACATTGCAAAAGCAGGTCCAGGAGCCCCGTGATGCAGAATACCTGATGTTAATCATGTATAGGCACCGTCCTGGGTGCTTCCACTTTCTGAGCAGTCGGTATTTCTGAGGAACCTGAGGAGCGGGTTCCTTACATTCATACAAACACAGATTCAAGAAACTGAGATCTCCCATCCCCTTCGCTTACCAATATTTTCTGGTCTCCGCCATGCAAGCTTCTTATTAAGGAGCAGAGTCAGCAGTGTGTCCTCATGATTTGTGTCTTCTCTCTCCGGAAGCACTCGGTTCTCTGCAGCACATGAGACACACCTTTCTCCATCTCTAATGACAAAAAGGATGGACCTTCCCGCCCCCAACATTAAAACAAAAATTAAGAAGGCTAAGAAGTGGAAAGAAAATGTCTTCTGTCAGCGCTTTGTCAGGGTGGAAGGGGCTTGCGGGAAGAGGAAGATGTGTGAGCACAGAATTAGATGTCCAGGCAGCGAGGGCTGCGCAGTGAAAGGGTGCGGGATGCGGGAGCCCTCCCCGCCAGCTCCGGGCTGCTGGCCAGTCTCACTGCAGCCTCGTCAGCACGGCTGGCTGCAGAGAGCTGGGACATCACCTTGATTTAGACAGTCCCAACCTCTCCTGCACGGTGGAGGTAGCAGATGCCTCTGCAAAGCCAGAAAGCAACCCACGAGACCCTCTCCTCTCAAAACTGCAGGTGCTTCTCCCTTCACCCCATCCGTCTTGCCAGGGCCAACAGAGGTGGGAACTTGTTCCTCATGAGAGCTAATGTGTGGGTACCGTAGCTGAAAAGCCCTGCAGCCCTACAGGTTATTCTTGCACTCGCTCAGCCTTGGGGCTGCTCTATCTGATTGCCAGTGGTGTTGGAGCCTGAACAGAGCCGAAGTGTGGAGGAGTTTAAAGCGAGCCTCTTTATCCCTGAGGAAGACTCTTACAGTAGCTGTAGGCCACGCAGAATTTTTCTGTTTTCCAGGAAAAACCTTCCCAAGCTGCCGTCCTAAAGCAATTTGGACCTTTTTATGAGGCCTCTTTAGGGAGCTTTCTCCGTGGTTTTGCTTTAGTGGTTGTGGCTATGCCCTCAAATGAATGGTTGTGAAGGTCAAGGGGTCAGCAGAAACCAACAGACACAAGGGATGGGACTAATCTGAGCCTTGAAGGCTCTGAGACCCTCCCAGCTCTGCTGGACAGATTTCCAGAATCATCTGAAACTTGAATGTGACATTCATTTTTGAGAATGACAGAATGGGAGCCAGACTTTACAGGGAGAATGGCCTTTCCCCAAAATCTTTGGTCTGAACACCCCCTCCCCACACTCAGACCCTACAAAGCCCTAGAAGATGCCTACAGAATCTGTGGAAAATACTAAGAAATTATGCAGAAAAGCTTATTTTCTCTTATTCCAGGATCTTTAGGATTTCTGCTCACTCCCTTCAAGGAGGTGAGAAAGGAGAAGATGGTCTCGTATAACCATCAGCCTACATAGCTGCGATGGGGTGAATGTAAGCATTTTTGATACACATGAGACAAAACATTATACCAGATGAGCCTTAAAGATGCTCATGAGTATGTGGGAATCAGCTCCATTAGCTAAAGCCACATAAATCTGCAGAAGCAGAGGGGCCCTGGCCAAAGCGATGTTCCAAATATTTGGCCAGACTCGACCCTGCCTCGCGCTGCGGCTGAAGCCGCTGGTCCTGATTGTGATCTCTAGAAATAAACCCGAGGGAGTTAGCAGAGCTACCCGCTCTGTAAAACTTGCCGTTAGTGTAGAGCGCTATAAACGCCGTTCCTAAGTCTGAAAGACAGTTATGATTTTAAAATAGCTACTTTTAGTCATTTGGGGGATTTGCTACAGAAGAAAAATCCATAAACACTCCAGTAAAAACTAAACAGAAGCAGTATTTGGATAGAGTGGCCTCAGGAATGTTTTGATTGTCATTACAAAAATAAATAGGTGATATAAGAGGAAAAATCCTTTGAAAAGTAATGTTATTTTCAAGTCTATATTTAGCTGCTCTTTTTTTTTCCACTGCCAAGTCTCTTTAGGAAAGAAGATTAATGATTGACATTTCCCTGCAGAATAAGTTCAAGCCAAGATTAATTTAAATTATGGGAGAAAAACATATAAAAAGAAGTTTTGTGAATAAAAAAAGTTTAGCAGCACCCTACTACTGACATTTATGAGCTGTCAAATCTCATATGGTACATACTGGAATTGCTACTCTCTGATATTTTAACGTTTTTCTTCGGGAATTTTGTTTTGGGATAGAACGAGCTACCCTTACCAGATCTCACCAGATCTGATATTTTTACTGATTAGCAGAATGTCTCATACAACCAGCTGCAGACCAGAATAACAGCTTTAGCTCATGCCAATATGAACAAGTCTCTGGGTAGCACCCATGTTAATTGATTGTTTAGTATAGCTCAAGGCTCATTTTATTTTCTTTCACAGATAAGAGAGTGTTGCATTGGCCATGACAAGCAGCAAAGCAAAGCAAAAAAGATAACCACCTACCTGCGTCCTCTAGTCTGTATTCCAGCTTACCTTGTAGTAAAAAAGGCTCTCCATGAGTAGATGGGACATACACAGTCACGGTCAAGATGGTTAGCACTTGAAGGAACAGCTGCACAGACCACATCTTCTCCACGTTCCCACCACTCAAAAGCATTCTTCCTTCAGGCACGGTGGAGGACTTCAATGCAACCCAGTGCCAGATGAGCTCACTTTTAAGAGGCAGTGGATGTGCCGTGATTGCAAATGGCCTTTGGAGGAGGGGAGGAAAATGTCTTTTGAGCTATAATTCAACCTGTCAATATGATTCACTCCTTTGGGAGTGGACAGAACAACCCAGTAACAGACGTCAGATGGAACCTGTTCAATATATCTCATATCAGACTGACCTAATGAATTCTGATGTTCCCACAGGCATGCACCGTCCATGCATGTTGACATAAATTCCATACATATGTATACATAAAAACCAATTTTTGGGGGCTGCTGCTTTAATGGAGTTCAGACATGAGGAATCCCACATTAGCAAGGAAGATTTGTCTAACGTACAAGTTGCTGTATGTCACCAGTTTGGACAGAATCAGGTTAATGGGTTTTTGTAATTTATCATCCCACTTCCTAGTGCCTATATTAATTAATGTGAGATATAATGAGTGCTGAAGTGGTGGGAAACAGAGGGGGAGAGCTCTTTTCATTTAACTGAATGGAGGATGTTGAGCGTCTCACTCACTGTGACTTATGACTTTGTCAACGGGAAAGGCATCACACCCTATTCTGGGATTATGTCTGAGTGGGGGAGTACAGATTTGGCGGCAGATATGGAATACATCAAGGATGGGCAATTGTGTTCAGTTTTTTCTTGGGGTAAAAAAAGAAGTGGAAGGTCAGATACTGGTTCTAGCTGCACAGCCATATTTTATTAGTTTAGAGCAAAGTATTGAGGCACATTGCACATATTCCTTGTCTTCTCAGGTCATGACTACATCGTGGTTTGGCTTCTATTTGTTGCCTGTCCATGACTATTGATCAGGGACCTGCTACTAGTTTTTTGTTACAACCTTACCAAGAAAAATGTTGTAATAGTAACAGCACTAAACTTTGTTCTTCACTTTTGCTTCTTCTGCAGAACTGAATCATCTGTACTACACTTTGGCCAAGCTCTGACTTGTACATACACTCCTAGTGACTCACTTTGTGTGCTTTTTTGACACTACATCATGCCAGATTACCCAACATAGCCTCATCTGATGGTACCTGCATTTCATCTTTACTACAAGACAACATCATTTCCATGTTTGGGCTTTTGGCTTCTGGTCTCCAGCTCTCCCTGCAACTTGCTGTGCACCTTGCATAGCTATAGAATGACTAGCCTTTTAACATCCCTTTTAATATATACTTTTTAAATGGAGAGGGAGAGGCTCAGATTTTTTTGCAAGAAGTGCCTATGAAAATGAATGTGATGCTTCCATTAAGGAATACTGCTCTACTGAGGAAATACTCCAAAATTTTCCCTGCAGATATAATATGTACAAAAACCCCAAACTTGTCTTTTCCCTCAGTCTTGTGAACCAGTCATCAACCAGCTGAAGTACTCCCCTTTTCTTCTTCACAAAATTCTGTTTGGACCAACGGACACGTATATCCTACAGGGAACACTTTTCCAGCTGCCTCTGTCTCCCTAAGCTGCTTTTTTCAAACTGGGCGGAGGTGAGCAGCCCCCATGAAGCAGAGGCCATAACTTGGTGAGCACCAGCTTGCACAGACATCCAGGGTGGACAATAGTAGCTCTGACTCAAAACTATATTCCTAAGGGAAGGTCAGGTCCATTTTTACTTGGTATTAAACGGCTTTCCAGGTCCCTACCAGTCTGTCTTAAGATCTGCTGTGAAATTAACTTTGCCTTGACATCGAAGGTGGGTTTCCCCGTCTCATCTAAGTCTATGCAGAATCCACAGACATCTGGCTGTTTTTTCCTACCCTTGGCTGTAAGGTATCACGGGCTTTTGGCAGGCTCTTTCAGGAAGACGAGCTATTCCTCGCGATTTCCTCTTTTACTGCAGAGAAACTTCAGTTCTGGGTCTCTGCAACTGTTCAGCCCCCAAAGAAACTCACGTATAGAGTGTTCCAGTTCTTTCAAGTGAGGGCCCTGGTGAAGAGGGGGGACTGCTATTCTACATTTACGTACAAGAAGGGGGATTACTGGGTGCTAGGAGGGGTGGATGCTCTCAGCAGGTGGGTGGGTGGATAGATGCCTGACAGCCGCTGCCAGATGCTAGTGGACTTTTTGCATTTGTTGCATTATGAGATAGTTGATTTGCAGTGCTGGGCTTCTGTAAGACTCCCACCTGGAAAATTCCTTTGCTTTTAGCTCATTTGTCTAGGTCCTGGAAATACTATTACATTTTATTGATCTTACGTGTTTTATTCTCAACAGGAAAACGACATAGTGTCTGTATTCTCCCTATTACTTCACTCGGTGATAATGTCTTCTACATCATCCACTGAGTACTTGTGTCTAGAGCTCAAAGATAGTAAGAACATGAAGATGCGAGCTCCATCTCTACTTCCCATGGTCCTAGTGTGCCTAAGCCTCTTCATGTAGAAACTTCTCTTTTCATAAAGCTATGCAGACTTCAGGTAATAAAACACAATCACAGTGGAAAATTGACAAGGGTGGACAAAGCCAACCAGTCCAGAGGGCAGGAATAGAGAAGACTTGGCCCAAGCAGATGCCACTAACCTCACCTGCACCAGCTTTGAGTGAGAGATGAATACATATGTCAGGGCCCTGAGGCTGTTAACAGTGCTGAGCAGCCTCAGCTGGGGCCTCTACCACCCTCCCTGCCCGCAGGCTGAGGAGTGCCATTTAAGTTCAGCCTTGGATTCCTTCTGTTTCTGCCTGAGCTATGGTGAAGGAATGTTAGTCTGCAGCTTAGCTATATCTTTGCTTGTCTGCCTATGGCCCCTACTGATCTGGACCCAGACCTGCAGGCTGACTTTCCTGCTTGACCTCAGACATGTTCCATCAGTGTGAACCTATCTGGTGTTCACTGGGCTGTGTTTGACCCTAGCTGCTATTGTCAGGCCTGGTTCTGACTAGTGGATTGACTTTCAGCTTGACCCTGGACCTGCCTCATCATCATGGACTTCACTAATCATTGGGACTCTTGACTGAATCTGGCTGATGCCTCTGGGCACACCTCGGGATGGGTCCCTGTCCTGGTGACAGCATTGCTGCACTTGGCTCCCTGCTCCCTAGGGAGCAGCTGGCCCTTGCTGCTCTTGGACATAATCTTCCCCAGAATGGTCAGGTTCTTTCTGTGCATAGACTCCTCTTCTCTGCCAGGTAGATCTTGGAGTGGTGAAGGCTTTCAGGTATGTTATATAAAATCCCATTTTTTCTGAAGTCACTTTGGGCTTTGCTGTTAGATCTATTCATTGGAGCTAGGACTGCCTCTGGAAAACAGACAGTCCCCAAATAACCTAACCTTACTTTAACCCCAAAGCAGCAACGCTTACTGTTTTTTCAGAGTAAGCTTCAGAGAAGGGGAATTCAGTGTGGGTTTTGAGCGACTTGTAAGATGCAGGAGGCAGTGCTGAGCTGCTGAAACGAGGAGAATGTGAAAGGGCTGCTTTCCAGAGCCAGCTTGGAGTGGCAGGTTTCCAGACCACTTTGCATGCTGTACATTTGGGGTTTGGAGACCAAGAGGATATTCTTTTCTTTTCAGAGCTTCCTGAGAACACATGAAAATATCACATGAATCCTGTATTTCAGGTGAGCCTCAACAGCATCCATGGGTTTTCCCATGGTCTTATGGTCTCCACTTAACCGTAGTTTGCTTGGTCCCAAAACAAAGAACCTGCTGTGGGAGGACCTGTCAGGAAAGAGCTTTTACTTAGGGTTGGAAGAAAGGGCATATGAACTGTCCTGCAACCTCTGCACCAAGGATGGGTCTTGGCTGCCACCAGGTAGTCTCAGCGGGTAGAGAAAGGATTTTATACTGTGCCGTACATATGGGGAGACTCATGTCTTGTTTTCTTGCCTAGAGTGTTTCTATGAAAAGGTGAGGGTGGGGAATGACAAACAAATTTGAAAATGAGGAGAGGACAGGCCTCACAGAAGGAAAGGGGGGGTGGGGGCTTGACAGCCCCAACAAAGCAGGGAGAAGTTCCTGAGCTTTCAGCAGGCGAGAAAGGGGAGCTGCCCTCACATCAGGGGTGGAGTGAATGTCACACACAACATCAGAGGTCATCTTGCTCCCCATCCTGTTCAGTGACTTGGTGTACCCCTCTGTTCCACCACGTGCCTCTATCACCTCTGTCTATTCACATGCCCAACAAATTGTTTCTGCTTCCGTAGCCAAGCCCTTTCTCTCTTCCACAGTGTCTGCCTTTCTTGGCTGTTTCACCACTGGAGACCTGACACCTTTTGTCTCTTATGTTCATATTCCTATTGCACCTGTCTGCTCTTCTGTGTCTCCAGCTGTGCTTCACCTGGTAGGAATCAGAGTAGAAGGTACTGAAAACCACGCTGTCCTCTTCAGCCTTCATCCCTTACACCTTTAATGTCTGATTTCCCCGCTGCCAGTGTCACCCCTACCCTGGGTCAAACTTGAGAGAACAAAACCCATTCCAATGCTGTTATTTAAAGCACCACTGAAAGGCGCTCAGATACTCTGCTGATGTGTGGTACAAAGTCCCTGACAGAGCAGCTTGACTGCAGAAAGGAATTAAAATATTGTCCACATAAGCCGGGAGAGCAGCCCCCCTCACAGCTCCCTGAGAGGAGGGAGTGCATAATGGGGAGGGAGGTGTAGTTATAAAATTATATTCTCTGTTCCTTAGGGGACTGTTAAAACCAGTCAATATTTATGAAGCTTTTAGTCTGACTCATGCAATTTGTTCCTTCTTCTACGTGCTTGTCTTTGGGACTCAGCTGTCGCTTGGCCTGTTACTGCCATAAAATTAGATGCTATGATTTAACTGTATCCTCGCTTAGAGAAAGAAAAAGGAAAGGTCCAAAGCAGAGTGTAAAGCAGCTCAAGTTGCCACCTCGCTGCAAGCAACAAAGCACACAGAGGGAAGCATCACCAGCTCCCATCAGACGGACATCATGCTAAAGAGAAGCAGTTCCTCATGGTTAAGGCAGCGCAGGGTAAGAAGTGCTGGGCTGCCTGCCTGGCTTTTCACATCCGCTCGGGGGGCCATCAGGAAACCATTCAACTTCTCAGAGAACAAGCAAGCTCCAAAGTATCCTCCTGGAGTGAGGGGCTGAGAGAGGAATGCAAAAGCTTTGGTTGTGGGAGGAGGCAGCCCCTGGAGAGAAAGCAGGGAGCAGAGGCAGTTGTGGTACCATTCTCACCTTTGTCTTTTAATCCCCAGCTGGAGCCCCTCCTTTAGTCTCAATCTCCCATCCCTGATGGCTGAGGCTCCCAGTGAGGAGATGAAGGCAATATAGAAGCCTTTTCTGCTTTGAAATGTGCTGTGGCCTGCAGGTCTTAAGGTAATTTCCAGTGATGCTCCTGGATGGCAAACATTGGTGTGGCTGTGGAGGGACAAATCTGACCCCTGTGTCAGGACAGTGTCCTGAAGAGGTATGATCTGGAATGGCCTGGTTATACCATCAGATTTCCCCTGAGCTTGATTTCCCTCTGTCTGACTCACCTTCTGCAAGCCCTGAGTCCACCCGGGATGATGACTGAGCAGTGCCCCTGAACTTGACAGGGATACAGGGTGCTGAGTAAGTGATGCTGTGAGATGTCTTTGCAAGAGTAGGATCACCTATAGAAGGTAGTTCCCCAGTAAAGACCATGGAAGTAGGAAGGATGAGAGTGATTTGGAGCAGAAGTCTGCCTGGTTTTCTGGAGAACGTCTTCCCTCTCCATTATTTACAGGACAATAAAGAACAGCCACTTGTAGAAATGGCAACTGAGTTATCAAAGCAGTACATGGCCAACAAGACATAATTTCTAGAGCTGGGGCTTGCCCTCAGCAAATGTGGTTACAAATCCATCACCCTGCCAATAGTGGCAGACCTCAGCTTAACCTTTCTAGGAGATGGGTGTCAGTGGTCATTATCACTTTTCCTGACTTGCATGCTCACAGGGTGTCCCAAAGTGGTGGTCTGGCATGTGACTTCTGATGGAGCTCGCCACTATCTGGATGGAGGGGGAAAGTAAGGGGAAGGAAGCATGAGATGTGTTATCTCTACTGAGTAGCAGGAGGCTGTGCTAAGCTGCCTGAGCTTGTCCACAGGGAGCTGATGCATCTCCCCAGTGAGGTGTCAACCCTAGCTTGGCCGCTGAAAATCTGTATGTGCATCCTAGTGTGGCCCTTGGGAAGGGCTAATTAGGCTGGCTTCTGGGTGAAATTGCCAGGGCAGCTGGGCTGGTTCTGGGATAGCTTCTGCACAGCTAGCACACAGGGCACTGCCTGCCTGGAGTTATGTGTTCAGAAAACCCTAGTCCCCCAGCAGTTCTAAGGCTGCTGTTGGTCAGGCACTGTGTCCTCCAGACCACACTGCAGCCACCAGCTGGTGAAATTCACTGGTCTCTGTACAAGCTGTCGTGGACTTGGCAGCTCCCAATGTGACCATGGAGGAATGAGCTGCCTCTTGATTTTTCTTATTGCAGATGTTGGGCTGACGATGCTCAATGCTACCTGCATCAAGGACCTCTGCAAGGATCCTTTGGTGTGGTCAACAACCATTGTACGTTGTGAGTGTGTGCATCCATCTGTCTCTGAATGTTTCCCCTGAATTTTGCACACTTCCTTCTACTTCAGTCAGCAACCCTCAGTAAGTCTAAATTGAATGTAGCTTTTACATGTACTACTTTGAGTAATGAGGCCATCTAGACAAAGCTGGGTGATTTCCTGCTAAAAATGCTGGTTGGGGCATTTTTAAGGTTGTGGAGGTCAACCCTGTCTGCTACCAGTGCCAACTTTCACACCGTCGTTCCCCTTTCTCACTCTTCCTCCTCTCAGTACTCATCATCTGGCCTTTTGTTTTATTGAGAAATGTTACCAATTTTTTTTGAAAATTCTCTCTACAGGTCACCCAAGGGAAGGCTTAGAGGGTACACAGGTCTGTTTTGTTTTGAGGAAATTTGCGCAAGCAACCATAATCCTTGCATTTCAGAGAACCCGTCTCCTTACCTAGCTTTTCGTTTGCACCCAGGGCTGCTGAGACTGCAATAGCTTCTGCACATGCGAAATAATGTTTTGTTGAGTGAACATCAATGCTTTGTGGGGGTAAACTTGCATATACAAAATCATGACTTGAAATGGGGGATCCAGCTGAGACTGTAGGACATATCCATCCGTCACCTTCTAGCCTGCTTGCCACCCTGCAGCTTGGGAAAAAAAGCTGGCAGAAATTATAACACGAGATTATCTTTTCAATACAGAAAAGGATGGGCAGGTGGAAACCAAAAGAGGTGATCTTTAGGTAGATCCATGAATTTTTCAGAGTGGAATATAGCAAACTTGTTTCTAGGCAAGAACTGCCCTGATTTCAGCCCCCACAAAACTCCCTCTAACAACATCAGTGTATTGAAGTTTCATCCAGGCAGTAGTGACTGAACAGCTGAGCGCCAGCCAGGATGCTTCACCACTACCTGCCACTTTTATTAGGCTGCTTATGCCTCTCTTGTGTGGGCTTGCAGGCAGCTCCCTGCAGACCAGTAAGTGAATAGCATACTGTTCGGGTGGGTTTTGTTCTTCTGACTTATAAGCCTAAGAAAAGTTGCGCAGCGGATGAGGGAAGAAGAAAGTAGCAAATGTGCCACTTCTAGTATTACTTCTCACTTTCATTGGTAAAGGAGATTTTTTGGAAGGCATTTGGTCTCTTGCTGATGCGAAACTTAAGACTGTTTCACATCGGGGGAAAAAAAAAAATCACCAAAACTACAACCCTTGCAAATGTATATGTAAAGTTGTGGGCAGAGATGCAGAGCTAATTTGCACCTTGCAGTTTCCAGGCTAGCCTATACAAAGACCTGATCTGTGCAAGTAACTGAGCTGTGAGCAGCATCATACCTGACTTCAGATTGCATGGGCTCTCTCTCCAACTTGGTCTACAACAGCCTTTGTTCTGTAAATGCACAGCTCATGATTTTCCTAGTGCCCCTCATTATGTTACATGTAAGCACAAGTTTAGTTTCCTCTTTGTTCATTCTTTGCAATCACCCCATTCATTACCCCTGGTGTGCTTTATAATACCTTAATCCTTGCAGGCTCCTGCTCTCCTTGTCCTTCAGGAATTCCCACCGGCACCATTCAGCTACCTATGGAAGTTGCACACCTGCTTCTTGGTGCTCGTGCCAATGCTGTAATGTTTGCTTCCTCTCATCCGCTCCTTCTGGCATAGGACTTCAAACCTCTCTTGAAGTGTCTTAGTTTAGCAATGCAGGGAGGTTAGTGACTGAAGTGGGTCAGAGAGGAGAAAAACAAAAGCACATGTCCCCACCTCAGATGAGAAGGCAGGTCAGTCCCCTGGCATCAGTCACCACTGACCCATATGTTTTGGACATGGGTTTGTGCAGCACCTGATAACATGAGACAGCTAGAACCATTTTTTTCCCATCCCTTTGCATTGACCATTAACTGATGCACACATGCCTGCCAGTAGGATCATCATCATCTGTGTCTATTCCCACAGTAGCCTCATCAGCTGGAAGCGAGCCTTGCCATCATTAAGGAAACTTTAACAAAGACTGTTCTGTTGAAAGTGAACATCTTGATGAGGCCTAATTTATTTCACAGTTGTTGTTATCCTGTTGACCTAAAATGACAGCAGGACACTTGGAGAGGTGCCCAGTTTATCTAAGAAGCAAGCACAACTTTTTCTTTCCCTGCCTGCAGAAAGAGCTTAGCTGCATAAGGCACTCCTAGCTCCTAGTCCCAGTGCTCTGCCTGGCAGCTCCTGCCCCTAAAAGCTTGCTGTGACTTTTCCGAGGGCCAGTCCATTTGTGTTGCTTTTATCTGTTTTTAACAGTTCCATCCTCTGCTTTGCACATTGCCTCAGGAGTGTTTTCAGTGCTGTGAGAGCTGGGAAATGGTGTGGTGCACCAGCATGACAATCTGGGCACAGTCCAGGGGTGACATGTCTTTGGGGGCAGGATCAGATGCCTGGGTGCGGGTAGGGGAAGTGCCCCGTCCCGGGGCTCCCTGGGGATTAAGACTTGTGTGGTGGCACGGTCCCAGCTGCAGTGCCATCTCCGAGGCCCTGCCCACAGCTGTCTGCTGGAGCATGCTCCTCACTGATCATGGTGTGCCTGGTGCATGGGGTCTGCCATGGAGAGTAGCTGCTGGGAAGCACAGAACCAAACAAGGTGCACAGTGCAAGGACAAGGGTCCAGGGTCGCTGGCTGCAGCAAGGAGAAGTCCACCTAGATATAAGGAGAAAAATCACAATGAGCAAAGAATGGAACAGGAGGTGGTGTGATTTCTAGCTTTGGAGACTTTCAAAAGTCACCTGGGCATGGCACTGATTGAAGCCAGCCCTGCTTTTGAGCAAGGGCTTGAACTAGAGCCCTGCAAATTCCCTCCTGAGTGAAGTTACTCCATGAGAGAAGAGTTAAAGGTGTGTGCTGTGCACTTCAGCTCAAATTCTGCATCAGCTTCCCAGTTGCTTTTGTCCTGGGAAATGAGATGGTTTTGTGTTTCAGCAGAAGCTCCTGTGAGATTTAGTACCTGCTTTTATAAAAATTGAACTGTCATAATCTTATCTTCCCAGTTTTACTGGTATTAAACTACCCACTGCAACATACACCATTTGTCAAGCTAGATGCTGTATGTACAATTTGCACAGGAAAAGCTGATGTCAGTCTTAGCAGAACAAACACCTTCAATGCTTTTTGCCCAGGAGCAGCACCTTTTAGACACAAGTGAGAGTTGAGAGGGTGATTTGGGATCCACCACAATGAGGAGCCCTTTGGGACTGTAAGATGTGATGCTGCTGCAGTGCTAGCATTATATCAACAACTCGTTCCTTGGATCCTGTTTAATTCCCTCTCATCCTCGGTTTCCATGTGCTCATTTTTGGTTTTTGTAGCTGTCTTTGAAACTTTCTATAATCTTCAAGCAATTCATGCCATCTTCCAGTCTCGGGGATTTCATCTGAATATACCTCAAATCAGGCTGAGAGGAGAGGGAAGTCCAATGTCAAGGATGCAAAGAAAATACTCTGTGTAGGGCCTTAGGGAACAGTGTTGATAAATGCTGTTCACTGGGTTTGCTTGTGTTACCCTGCCCAGCAGCCTGTTCCAGTCTTCTGTGCTCTGACAGCTAGAGATGTTCCCCTCATTTCCAGGACCAAGGAAATAGTGTCACTTACTTTGTCTTCCTGTAGTTTCCTTGAGTCCCACCAGAGATCACTATCCAGCTGGTATCACTGAGTTTCAGCAGATCTTGCAAGAACAAATAAATTTTCATGATTAAGGGAGCTACAGGAAGGCATGAGGAGCCACACACTTTAGTAGAAACCTGAACTCAATAACCTCAGGAACTACTCTGCTGTGACCCTGAGCACCAGGTACCAGATCTTGCTTTAGTGAAGCTACACATAGGCAGGAACACAGTGCTCTCTTAACAGCAGCCAAAGTCCCATCAGACCAACATGGTATCTCGAGTGCAGTGCAGATTTTGAGAAATTTATGTTGCTGGCTTTGGCCCTAACCAGACAACTTAATACGACACGAATTTGTTACTGAAGGCTAGAGCAAAGAGCCCTGTGCATGGAGTAAAACGCACAATCACTGGGATGGGCACCTTAAAAGTTGTGGTCATAAAGGTGGGTCTGCATTAAAGCTGCTGTGTAAATGTGAATGCTTCAGGCTTTCAGCTTCTGCTGCTTTGTATTGAATACCTTATACAGAGAGACGGGGAGGAAAAAAACATATTACAGTTTTGGAAAGCTGTGACCGAGGTCAGATCAGTATGTCCTGTGCTACTTCTGTGTATTTCTGGTTGCTTGGCCTCTTCTTTTGGCCTGACTTTTGTCCAATAATAAATGCTTATCTAGTAATCAAAAAGCATGATTAGTAAAAGGTGAAAGATGTCCAGATGAATAAACGAGTTCAGAAAAAGTCAAATTTAGGGGTAACTGGAAAGGGACTTTTAGACTCTTCCTTAGCATGGAGCTGGCTGTAACCACGGGGATTATTCGCAAGCAGTCAGTTGTATCGCTTGTGTGAATAGCGAGGGATTAGAGGGAGCAGCTGGGAAGAGCTGGGACTGTGACAGAAGATAATCTGTGTGAGCTGTCCCTTGGAGGGACAAGACCCTGTGACTAATCCCCATCTGTATGGTCATATGGAGTACCTGTGTGGCGGGGGTCACCCCGACCACCACCCACCTCTCAGTAAACGGGTACGATGGCCTCCTAGGCAGAAGGCTCATCAGCTCTCAGCACGTGTGGGCACAAAGGAGAGGTGTGCTAGGTGCCTGTAAGTGAGAAGGGATCATAAAGATAAACAATTCAGTGTCTTTTTCTGTGGAGAAGGCTGAGCAGTTGAAGGAAGGGTAAAGGCAGTCAGATTAAAGACAAACTCTAAGCATACCTGTTTTGGGGATGACGAAGCATCATTTGAAAGGGGCAGAATTAAGGACAGACAGCTCCTGAGTTTCAGAAAACAGGACTGGCAAATTCTGGAGTAGCACACGGCTAACCCTCGGGAAATCAATTCTTTTTTGTAGTCAGTTTCTTTAATGTTTTTACTTTTTAATAACATTGGTATATTATTCCCCTAGTTGGTTCCTTTTCTGAGATCTCACACCTTGCTATGTCTCCCTCTGAGCTCCCGTCCCAGTTACCCAGGGCACGGAGCTCCCCAGAGCCTGTTGGGGAGAGGGGGCAGGAGGCAGGCTCAGCCCCCCTCTCACCCCTGCTTCCCTGTACCCACCAATGGCACAGGGGTCATGGGACATTAGAGCAGAAGCTGGGGGCCACTCAACTGTCGTAATAATGATTTCATCTGCTTCTTGCATACTGCTGAGATACAGGCTTATCTGTGATCAAAACGGTCTACTTGAGTGACTGGCTCTGCTGAGCACTGCCCGGAGGAGCTCAGACATTCCTAAATCCCAAATCCTCTTCCTCTTACATCCTCCCCTTTTCCCAGAGGACATCATCCCATGCTCTTTCTCTGCTGCTGGCAGTCCCCCTCGGTCTCTGCTGAAGGCCGGCTCTAACCCGTACGTGGCAGAGTGCTGCCGGGTTTCAAAGGCCTGCCAAGGTGCTCCTTGGCCAGAAGCCCCTCGCCCGCACTGCCCTCCTCGGGACGTGCCCGTCCCGACAGACAAACTCATTGCACGCCGCTCCCTTCCCCCGCGAAGGCCAAGGTGCCCCGCGCAGCGGCAAGCGGCACCTTGTCATTTCCCGGGCCGGCGGGACACAGGCGAGCACCGGTCGGATGGTTCGGGAAGGAGGAGCAAGGGCAAAGGCACCCGAATCCGGCACGAGAAAGCGCCGGGGCA
>NW_010551487.1:0-5424 GCF_000687285.1 Phaethon lepturus
GGCATCCCCGCTCCGGCATCCCGGCGTCCCAGCTGCTGCACCCCACCGCTTGCCCTTGCGTTTCGCCTCCTTCCCAGCCACATTTCACCTTCGCATCAGCTCTGTGCAAGCTTTTCCTCCTCTCACCTTCCTGGGCCTTCAGCGAGCAGCACTGGTTGTTCCTCCTTTGTTCCGTGATTGTACAGAGCAGTTTGTACTGCCCCGTGCAGCCCACAGCCGTGGGGATGCACCAGCAAGGTACATTCAGGAAAATAGTCTATATCCCAGTGGCTGCAACCAGATGGGTGAATGGTTATTCCTCGTTGCACTGACTCTGTTTTTATACCTCCTGGCCCTGCTGCAGCTGTGGAAGGGGTGTGCATAGCAGCTCAGGCGGGAGATTGGGAGTTCCCTGTGTTTTATTCTACAGCTGCATACCAGGAATAAAGCGTGAAGGAGTTTGAGTAAAGCCTTACCAAATTATAGTCCCCTCTCCCAGGGTACACAAATCACCCAAGTTTTCCTGTGACTCGGTTTATAAAATCAGTGTAAGACTCACCCACCCTACAAAGGTCTCTGAAGGACCAGTTAATACACAACACTAAATTCTGCTAAATCCTGACGCTACTCCATGACGTCAGATGACATATTTCTTGTTCCTTACGTAAACAAGTAGGAGTCTACTAAATGCAGAGTGAGGCAAGGATCTTCAGTTTCATAGAATTCCTGAAACTAAGGGTACAAAAAAGAGGTTTAAATCTCCAGACCCTTGCAGTACCTGCGTGGCCTGATTTATAAGAGGTGCTTGGTCAGGAGGATGGGTAAGTCAGGGAGAAGCTGGTCCCACACGCAAATCCCCCTGGTTGGTGATTTGTAACATTGCACCCTTTGCACTCACTGTTGGAGAAGGAGGCTGTGGATATCTTGAAAGAATGGCAATCTTCTGTGATTTCAGTAGTTGAAACACTTTTGAGGGAAGCAGATGCTCACTGTGCTTCAAGAATGAGTAAGTCTTGTATCAAAGTCCCTTGACCACGCTGGAAATCCCCAAAGAAAAAAACAAAGCCTGCTTTCCTGATTTTACTCATGTCAATACAGTGTTTTGGTGAGTGCACAGACACTACAGAGATGTGGAGATATGGCATAGGATAGCAGAAAACTCCTCTGACTCTTAGCAACAGTCTCTGGTAATGCGTAGTCAGTGCCCTGAGCCCACTCGCATTGCAAGTGTCCTGCAAGGGAGAGTATTTTTACAGAAACCTGGTGGCATTTGGGGAGTTTACCTTCTAAAGCAGAAAATCCCCTGCTTGCTCAAGCAGACTTTAGAAGCTGCAGCCCTGCACCATCTGCTACGCTGTGCCTGCACACAAACAGCCCGGTGCTGCCAGGAGCCCGATCAGTCACGAGTTGTCTCAGGATATTCACGGCATCTCCCATGCTCTGCCCCTCACTGATCTAGCTGCATGTTGCATTTCCAAAGCTGTACTTAATTTATTGATGTCAGCAGGTTTTGTGTGTGTTTAAACCATTTATTTGGTGATATCAGCTGTGTTTCTGAGAAGGCAAGTTACGGAAAAAAATTTGTTTTATAGAGACATTTCCGGTTCTTGTTCTGCTGAGGCAGCTTATAACTGTTTTCTAGTTTTATTTCTCAAGTTAATTCTTTTATCCGAAACATTTCAGTGCAAGCCAGGAGAGACTGAAATTACTAGACTTTCAGGCTTGATCGACGGATATGTTCAATCACATCGCCTAATTGGCTTTGCAGTAGTAACTGTAAATCAGAATTAATCCCACTGAAGTCAATAGGATTATATGAGCTTAAAAATGCTGTGAGAAGGAGGAAAAGCAAAGCCACATTTGGGACGAAGTACCAAGGAGACCACACTGGTTTCCTTGTCTGCTGTGATGCGCAGATGCTGTAGATCAGGCTGCTTTGAGGAAGCCTGCTGGTAAGGAAGGAGTCTTAGCAGGAAGCCGTTTAGACTATTTTGTCCTAAAGAAGCTATCGGGAGATAATTCACTTCTGTCTTCCTGACCCCTTTTACCACAGAATGAACATCCAGAGGGAGCAGCCCTGAGGAAAAGGGCCAGACTATTTCCATGAGCTTAATGCAGCCTTTCCCCACTGAGCCGAAGGGGACGCATGGCAGGACTGTGAGACGGGGCTCAGAGGAGCTGCAGCCTCACTGACACTCCCATCATTTCCACCTGCGGTGCGGAGCCTCATCAAAACACCGCAGGACCCTGTCCAGCCAGGAGGGAGCCAGGGGCTGTGGGACACATGGACATGTGGGCTGCTGCCAGCCAGGTCCAAGGAGATGTGGCTCTGCCTGGGGAACTCACCTCACTGCTGGCTGCCTCAGTTTCCCCACCTCTGAGATGGGTATAACGGGAGCACAAACAAAGGGCAGTGAAACCAAGAGCTGAAAGAGGCATGCCAGGGCGCAAAGGTTGCTACCCAGACACAGAAAGCCCCTCAGCGGGGTATCTGAAGCTTGTCCTAGTATCAGTCACCTATTACAGTGAGATTCCTCTGCAGTGTGTGTGGCATTACAAGTAGCCGGAGGCTGACTGTGAACAGGCACAAGAGCAGCTGAAAAACCCGCACTTACTTTACAAAGTAAAGGAGTACAGGCAGGCAACAAACAGCTTTCAATTCCTCCATACCCCCCACCGATTTGAGTGCTTATAAAATTAGGCGAGGCGATGTCATACGTCTCTGTCAGCACGCTAGAGCTAGCAGAACTTGCCTCATTTTATTTCTCAGCAGCCGCTCGCTGAAGCCCCCGTAGCGATCTTTAACCCTCTCCTTCCAGTTAAGAGGCCTGCAAGCAGCTGCCGGCTGGCGGCCGGTGCTGCTGGGCTGAGCGATGCTGTGCCAGTGCCAGCGGGTGACGGCCTCTCCCGGGCTCGGTGGCAGAGCTGGGCTCTGCTCGTGGCTGTGCCTTTGGTCCTCCAGAGCCCCAGGACCGTCTCTCTTGGTCCCATGCATTGAAAGCGGACTGAACTCAGCTGCCGGTGTTACCTCCTTCCAAAAATGTAAGCTTTAAAAGTATCCTTTCTTTCCTCCAAATTTAGGAAGAACCTGTCATTTCATAAGGTATGAACTCATCGTTGCATACCTGACTACTGCAAAACTTGTAGAGTTTAAGCCCAAAACGCTTCAAGTTTCTAGCCTGCTCATCAGTGTAGCACAGGTCACATGATTTCATGAGCTATGCATCTATAAATATATATATTCATTTATAACTTGTGTTTTAAGTATTGGAGAGACAGAAAATCTAACATTCAGCATTTTGTAGCAATACAGATCATCTCATTATTAATTAAATAAGCAAATAAACCAGCCCTGGTTATGACTAGCTGGAATCCGTCTAGCCGCAGTTTCCTCCGGATGCTTGCCTAGGAGGATGTCTGTGCGCTCTTTCTAGCATTTGCAAGCCCAGGCTTGTCAAAGTTTTTCAAACTGAGAAACACAGCTCACCTGCCCGACCTCCCAAGAGCAGACAGAACCTTATACGGTTTCACATATATGCACACAAATGCATCCACGTACTGAAGCTGAGAAGGCAAAAATCTAGATGGTCTAAATGTGAAATATCCGTTTCTGAAAAACCCACCGTCATGGGATTTGTGACTAACGACCCAGCAATTTCATTAGTGTCGCACTGGGACAATTCCAGGGTGGAAAAGACCAGATTTAATTGCAGAAGGCCAGGCTGCACTCAGAGATATCGCTGCAAATCTGGTAAGGCTTGTTTGCTTCACTGGCTTCAGCCTGATTTACTCGAGGGTAGCAACGATGTGAACGTCACCTGCATTAGATTAATTTCTCGGAGCCAGATTTTTATTTGGGAACCTATTTCCCATTGAAACTGTGAACGGAGTGCTGGATTTTCTTTCTTGGTCTGTCCGTCAACAGCTAACGGATCTTACTGCCAGACCAAAGTATCTATAAATAGTGGGGGTTTGGGTGTGTGTATGTATCTGCAGGTTTTTCCTTTTATAAGTGAGAAGAGAGTTTGGTATCCTGTCTTTGCAGTTCAAAGTAAGAAGAAAAGCCATCAGCCCAGGATTACAGCATTCATGGGGAAACGAGGCTCAGAGAGGACAGCAAGGAGATGACGAGGGCTGAGCCTCTCTAGAGTCATAAACTATGACCTCTCCAAAGGTCCTAAATTTCTCTATGACTTAGTATTCCCTCTAAAAAATGAACGTAACAATAATGCCTCTCTGGCCCGTATTAATACATGATTTGATATTTTTGAAATGTGGATGAGTTTTCACAGAGAAATATTTCCACAGGAAGAACGTTTCACAAACATTTAGTTCCTGATGAATTTAATTCTTTCTCCCTGCTGCTCAGGTACTCCACCGACAATGGCACGGACGTTTTGAGGAGATTTATATCGTTTTTCACGCAAACATTTACTTAGCTGACATTGCGTCGCGCTCAGCTTGCGGATTCCTGCAAACCCCATCCGCTGAGGACTGACAGCCGAGTCAGGAACGTAAACCTATAAATCTGCTTCAGTGCCCACTGGTGTTTAGCTAATAACAGAACATAATCTCATCGGAAAGCTAAATGAAATCACCGTGGTTTTCCTGGTTTAATATTACAAAACTAGTTCAGAGAAGTAGCCCTGTCTGGGCCACCGTCCGTCTGCATTACGGTGCAGTCTCTGCCCGAGCGAACCCCAGCTGCTCCCACTGGCACAGTCCTGCGTCCCCCACCGGCATCTCCGAGGTGTTTTGCGCAGGGAGGTGCCTTCAGCCTCCCCGCCGGTACCGACACAGGGCTGGAGCACGGCTCAGCACCCAGCTGGCAACTTGGCGACGCTCATTTTTAGCGCGCTTGCCCGTTTTCACAATGCGAGGCTCGAAGTCCTGCTGTGACCAAGGTGGGCACAAAACACGTCCACATGACACTACCCCACACCTGGGCTGCCCGAGAGGCAGGGGGGCATCCAAACCCAAATCCACGGCGACTTCAGCCTCGCCACAGTCCCCGTCCTGAGATGTTTCTTACGTTTCTGTTCCCGGCTGCTCCGCAGCTGCCGAGGCGGGCATCCAAACCCAAATCCACGGCGACTTCAGCCTCGCCACAGTCCCCGTCCTGAGATGTTTCTTACGTTTCTGTTCCCGGCTGCTCCGCAGCTGCCGGATGGGACCTCGCGGCGGCCTCTGCGACTCCCTGCCCAGAAGTCGGCAAATGCCCGGCGGCGTGTGACAGCTCCACGCCGAGGGGGCCTCGGTAAACCCCCCGCTGGGATATATTCATCAATTAGCCCCGCTTTATGCATTTTAAGAGAAAAATAAAAGGCCGTTGTAATTCACTTGCACTTTAACGCTCCATTACCCCGACGTACAACGGGGACTGAGGGGCAGCGGGGACGGGCTGACAGAGCACCCACACCCCTTGCCAACAGCTTTCCGCAGCGA
>NW_010551488.1:0-889 GCF_000687285.1 Phaethon lepturus
CTGAGGACAGCAGCTGCGGCGGCTGAAGCTGGAGAGGCCAGAGAAAGTAAAGAAGAAGAAATTGAAGGCCATCTGGCTGGCAGCTGCCTCCCGCTGCAGGGAAGAGAGCCTGACTCTCTAGGTGAGGAAGAATCCCTCTTTATAGTCCACAGCAGGTCAGACCACCAACGTGCACCGCAGGGTTTGTACGCATCACCAGCAGCACGGTACAGCCATGTAGCACACGAGCGAGGCTACGTGTCTAGGCAGCCTCATCTCATAAGACTGTAAGACACCCATGTATTCTCTTAGGTGGAGGACAGCTAAGCCGCTGGAGTTACAGAAGAGGAAGGGAGGAGAGAAGAAGGAAAAAGAATCTGAACCGGCAAATTCTGGCAGCACTGAGAGCGAGAACTGTAGTGAGTCCCAGGTCCTCGGGGCCCTGTCACCCCTCTTTTGCATCCTGGGCCCTCCCCTCCCCTCCCCTGGCCATCTTTCTTGCCCACACTGCTGTGATTTGCTTTGCTTTGCTTTATCCATCTTCTCTCTACTCTTCTGTCCCGCTCCTTCTTCCTCTCTCCCTTTCTCTCTCTTCTTTTACCACTCCTTTTTCTCTCTACACATTTTTCCTGCTCCCTCTCCCTGTTTTATTTCATCCTCTTTGTCCTGCAGCCCATCACTGTTTTATCCTTTTTCATCTCTTTCTCCCCACAATTTCTCTGGCCTGTTCACTGGTGTTCTTTTCCTCTCTGTGCCTTTACGTGCCACTCCATGTCCCTGCCTTCCTTCTCTGTCTCTGTCTACCCCTTTGTCGTCACTGTTTTTTTTTTCCATTCTGTATCTCACTGTCCCTGTCCTCCCTCCTGTTCATCTTTTACTCACTCTGACCTTCTGTCCTTCTCCCTGTCCC
>NW_010551489.1:0-39812 GCF_000687285.1 Phaethon lepturus
GACGCGCCGGCGCCAGCCGCGGCTTGAGCCAGCCCACACAACCGCTGCGGTGTGCAAGCGTCAGCGCTCCTCGGGTGATGAAAACCGTTCGAGCGCTTTCGAAGAACTGTCACGGGGGCATCAGAAGATACAGCATGGCCAATCCCCGCCCAAAATTCACAGGGGTTTAAAGACCCCGGGCTCTACCTTCTGCCTGGCCCTCCTCCCAAGCCCCGTCTTCTCCAGTTTACATTTGTCCACGAGGACTTCAACATGGGTCTGTTTAATGGTAACGGGAAATATTCACTGGTAAGTTCCCTCTGCTGGAGTTATGAGCCATCATAAGTGGTTTTCAAGGAGGTGGAGTAAAAATCCGTCATTAATCTGTGTGGCACTTTTTACATTGCAGCTGAGGGAAAGCAGATTCACCATCTTCACAGCCTCTCCCACTGTCAAATCTCAATTCCTTCATGTCCTTGACCTCACACTGCCGATGCAAAAAGTTTCCACTAGATGGTGCGGGATATGTAGGACATGTAGCACTCTAAATTAGTAAATACGCATTCGGTAAATAGCATTTCCCCAAGTTTCAGTCGCAATTCTCTTCCAACAGAAAGAAGTTGTTTATAGCAAAACCAGATCTCCTACCTTACGAAGCATTAATTCAACCCAGGACACATGTACACTGGTTTTCCAGGAGGATAAAAGCAGTAACCCTGAAATCCTGTTATCCGGTGAATTGCCTTAAAAATTAAGCATGCCAGTTTATTGCTTCAATTAGAAAAAAAATCAAAGTCATCCCAGGAAAAAAAAAAAAAAAAAAAAGGAAGTCTCTCTTCTCTTTTTTCTTTTGTTCCCCGTAAAGAAAAAACACAAAAAACCAAAAAAACAAAAAACAAAAACCAAAACCCAAAAACCAAAAACAAACAAACCAAAAAAAAAAAAAAAAAAAAAGAGAGGAGACTAAAAAGCCTGAGAAGGCACAATTTTGTTCCCCGTAAAGAAAAAACACAAAAAACCAAAAAACAAAAACCAAAACCCAAAACCCAAAAACCAAAAACAAACAAACCAAAAAAAAAAAAAAAAGAGAGGAGACTAGAAAGCCTGAGAGAGTGCAAAAAATCCTCGGTCAGCCCAATTTCAGCCCACATCTGAAGCGTTATTCTGGTTTGAAGTCGTGACTATGAAAAGAAAGCTTCTTACTCAGGAATCTTCTACCAGGGACCCAAGATGACAAATTCCGCGCTCTCTGGCCCTCGGCTGTGTCGGCACAGCACGGCACAGCACTCCATCCCTCTCCCCAGAGCTGTGACTGTGTGAGCTGGGAAAGGGGGGAGGAAATTAATTATCAGAACTGCTAAGCAAATTTCAACACTTATTCTGTTGTAAGAATTAATCTCAGATGATCTACACAGTTATCGCTGAGGACTTGATAAGGCTTGGGTACAATATAATTGTTAATTAAGACATAATTTCTTCAGAAAAGTTTGCATTATTGAGTGAGAAAGAATGAACTCGGTTTGACTCTTGGATCACTGAATGAATTTGTGGAGTGTGGAATAAATAATGGTAATTAAAAAGAGAAAAATCATAATCCTCACTTATTTTTAACCCAGGCATGTATTAAAATAGAAACCATTAAGACACAACAACCATTAAATCTACTGACATTTTCAGGCAATTTTCAGTGCCGAATAGCATGTTAAGTCTATGCGCTGTTGAAAAAATTTGAAGCAAGCACACATGATCTAAAGTAGAGACAGATTGACTCCCCACTGACTAATAATCGGAAACAACTGAATCAATTAGAAGTGGCACAAAATACTACTCTGTTCTCCACTGAACACGTTCTACATCAAGAATCCAGAAAGTCCACGTGGGCTGTGCCTGAAACGCAAAATCTGGTGCAAGAGGGAAGGGAGCGGGCAAGACCAGTGATGCAGAGGGGACATGGGGACCCTCTGGGGGTGACCCAGGAGAAAGATCTTCGGGGTGGCAGGGAAAGCCCAACAAACCAGAGCCAGGCTCTTTCACAGAGGAGAGCCCCACACATGGAGCAGTTATATCTCTTTCCAAGAGATTTTGATGTTTCCCCCCCCCCAATCAGGCAAAGTCAAACAGAGTTTTGAACAAGCAGAGGAGGATTTTTTAATAAAATTATTTAACTTCACCTCTTACAACTAACTTCTGAATCACAGGTAGTTACGAGGATTGTCCACTCTGAAAGGCGCCGCTGCAAGAAGCTCCCATTCCACTAGACTGACTTGCTGCCACCAGATGCCCCTTCTGCCCATGGATGGCTAACAAACAGTGCTTTTTCCAATAAAAGATAACTGTCTGGAGATACTGAGCTTCCATTCTCTCACAAGAGACTGGCCCACGGCCTCACGAACACCTCACCATTCAAAAAAAAAAAACCAAAAGATTTCTCAATTCTCCTGGAAAACGTATCATTTTCTCTCTCTCATATTCCAGATATAAAATTAAATTCACAAGGAAACTGAAAAGGAAGAAGTAACCACCTGAGGATGAAAAGATAGCCAGAAGATAGGATTGCTCAGAAGATAGCTAGCAATCACCAAGTAAAAGGATCAGGAAATAAAGGAAAAAAGAAAGGGAAGAGAAAGAACTATAACCAACATGAAAAAAATCACTGAAAGCAAAAGGAAAAATAGGCAAAAGTGTACTGTGAGAAGGACATACACATTTTGAAACTTCTTTCCAACCTGTGACAACTAGGACACTAATTACTGTTTAAGATTAAAAAAAAGTTATTATCTCATAAGGACTGCATCAAAGCTCAAACAAAAGCTGGTAAACCCAAGTGCCTTGCGTAATACAAGTGCAATACAATATAAAATGAACGTTGTAACAAGCATACTTATTTAAAAACATATTGTCTTCCCCACTCCACAAACAAAAATGATAGTAGTGTAAGGTTAAAAAAGGGCAGAAGAAGAAAAAAAGTTCAATTAAGTAAAGTTTAAAGGTGACAAAAGAAAATCAAATTTAAAAAAAACAAAAAGCTGAATATTCCTATTTTACCACATTGAAAATGTGAAACAAAATTAGGGTAATTTGATAGACCACTACATAAGACTGATAATGTATTATATTACCTCTGAACAGAAACAAACCATGGTTATTCTTTCCAAACTTGAAATCACAGAGACAATACTGAATTCAGTGTAAATGTGAATTATGCATAAATATTTGACTATTTTATATTGTAAGAACACAAGAAAATATCATTACCGTATACTTATGATGCTGATAGAATGGCCTTTCCCATTTTTTAAATGATCATTAGCAAATATTTCCGTGCAAATAAACTAATTCACCCCTTCTTTCTGTGGAAGAGTGGTTAAGTTATTCTCTCAGTATCCCTCTCCTGTTACTGCTCCTGTCTTTTGCTGGCTTGTTTTTTTTTTTCTTTTTGGGTGGAGCTCTTCCTCTTCTCTTTCTTATTTCTTTTAGCTTCCTGACTCTCTTGCTCTTGAGTGTTTTCTGAGCTCTGCTTTTTCCTTCCTCAGATGATTACTTCTTCCCTTGCAGCTTCCCCAGCGAAGTGCCCAGCCTTAGTGAGCAAGTCCTTGGGAATCTGATAACGGCTTTATATTTTGGAATTACCCTCAGACGTAGCTCCCAAGTATTTCATTATTACTTTATAACTCGATGCCAAGCAAGTCAGTTACAGACTCAAATGAAGAGGTCATTCAGCTTTATTTTTTTAAAAATAAAAGTATAAAAAAATAAGTATCCATGTACAAGACGGCGATACTTATGGAGCCAGACTATTTGGCAGCAGATACAAAGGATTACTTTATGAGGAGTCCTTATCAACAACTGTCTGGAGTCTGTGATTTTATACATTTTTGGAATTAACTATTGTAAAACAGGTAGCTGAGAAGAAAACACAAGCTACTTGCCTATCGCATTTCAACAGAAGCCCCATGGGAAGAGTTTGCATCATACTCTCATAAATCATTATTACAAGTAACTTTCAAAGAAGGAGGAAGAAAGGGGGAAGAGTGACAAAAAAGCTATTTCATAATAAATTGGTTTTGCATTACTGCAAGCGTCATCCATACCTACCTCATGAAAGGGCTGATGTCATGTAGTCATTCCAGAGAGCCAGTGACGGTACCAAAACCTCCTCCCTCCTGTTGCGTGGGGTTGTGGCACGCAACTGTCAGGCACCAGCGACGAGAGGAACATCTTAAAAGGCCACCCACGAGTGGGTTAGAGCAGAGGGGGAGCTGCCACTCCTGTTATAAAGGAGTATATACCGCTGTGTTAACAGCGATATTCAGGAACAGCAACCCTGTTTTTACCCTCCGCTGTGGTACTCTACACCATATACCAAGCTTAGCTTGTCCTTGCTTCCATCAAAGCCATTACACAGCCCTCTAAAGGGCTCGTCCTATGCCCCGTGTCACTGACCCTCGCTGTCCTTCACAGGAACATCAATTACAGCAAACTTCTTGTTACTCTACCTACACAAAGATTTCCAGGTTCAACTCTGCCTGTGACACCACTGGTTCTTTAGCTTCAGTTAATCACAGTTAACCCTAAAAAAAAAAATGTACAGTAGTTTGCCTGTGAAGAACAGAAGTAGATGCATTTCTATTTTAGTCTTACATATATTATTCTATAAAGGATTTAACTACCTCAAAATATTATCCTACAACATTTACTTTTCCTTTCATCAGACTACTCACAATAAGTTATGAGAACATATAGACACTTAAAAGCAATTAACATTAATAAAATCATTGACTCAATTCTTGTATACATCAAGAGGAAACCATATCCACAGGAATACAGCTGACACAGCAGGGAAGCATCAGCAGACGGTGTTCAATGTTAGCCTGGAGCATGTAAGTGCAGCACACCAGCAGACCTGACCCAGCCCACGGACCCGGGCAGCAGCTCCACACCGAGTCCCCGCTCTCTGCACCAGTTTGGGGCAGGGCCCATCTGCTGTCTCTGAAGCTGGTGGAGCCTTGTGCCTTCAGGTCTGGCCCCTTTATCTCCCAAACAGGTTGGCCTCTTGTTTACTGGGAACAACTGGTCAGCCACAGGGGCCAGTGCTGGTTGTCCCAGGCCATACTGAGCCCTAATCCGTGCTCTGGTCTTCACACCTATGCCCTGGTCCTGCTTTCTAGTCCAGGCGGAGCCTACAGGACCAATTACAAGTCTGAGATAAAGTTGTATCTCGTGATGTGATGTGATTTGCTTTGCTGGTGCCCAGGCAAGCCTTGAAGGTGTCACAGCACCAAGACAATTATGGCAACAGGATAAAGAACAACTCACTAAGCAAGCCCAGTACCCTGTTTATCTCCAGCACCATATTTAGCTCCCTTTAATTTATTTGTGGAGTTCCATATTACAAGCACTTATTTTTTTTGCCCTTAACACTCTCATTACAAAGCTACCGCTCAGTATTTTTTACAGAGATGTTCTTTTTCAGTTATATTTTAAAATGTCACTCAAATACAATGCTCTGTTCTCCAAAATGTCTCCCTTGGCTGCAGATACGCATTCCAGTTATGCACTATTTCTAATTTGACTGGGGGGAAAAAAATGACCAAAAAAGACTTCTATATTCAAGCAGTGCAGCCCAGCAGACTTAGATAAACTAAGGAATCAGATTAATGTAGTCTAGCCTTTCCAAACCCAAAACCTTACTTACATGCATGTTTGTACTTTATCTTTCCATTCATTGTAACTTGTGAGGACTCAATCCAAGGCTATCTACTAGAGCCAGCTGTTTTAATGGCCTCATTACTTACCCAAACCCACATCTCAATAAGTTTGGGGAAGCTGCCAAAGGATTTGGCTGAACCTCTTACAAGGCCCCATGACAAATGGTAACCATCATTTTATTATCTATCTCAGTGATACGAAGGTCTAGTGGGATTCTCCAAATCTGTATGATTAAAGAACATCAGCGAGTTGATCATTAACAAGAAGATTGTGACTGCTTGGACACACAGACATTACCGCTACAACATGTTGTATCCTGTCACCTCCAGGCTCAAACTCTGGAATTTGCTATAAATCAAACAAAACCTCTGGGCCATATTCAGATGCCAGGGCACTTGCTGCCTGTTACCTTCCTGAAACAAGAGCTCTAACCTATGAACTTGGCAATGACCTAGGACACTGGTGGTTTTCCACCAGAGCAGCTAAGTGGAGACACTCCGCCCAGCTCACCACGGTGCAGGAGAGTTGCAACAAAGGCCAGAAAGAGCTCCAAAATGAGCTCATTCAGAGGTTGAGCTCATTTTCCTCACACCTGAAGTTGACTGGTTTGCTTTCAGAGGTAAATGCAAAAAATTGAGGCTTTTGAGCAGGCAGATGAAGTGGCCGAAGTTCTCCAGCAAACCCCAGGATGGAATGCTTCTGAGGTAAAATGTCTTCTTTGGTGCCTGCTTTCATGCAGCCAGTTGTTCTGCAGCGACCATGACTGTATTTCAGCAGAGAATGAACCCCACCCTGACATTCAGCTGAGACAGAGAGATTGTTCTTTGTCTTAATTATTTATTCAAGGACTAAAATTGATATTTTAGGAGACAGAAGGAAAATTACATATGAGAACAGGGAAGTTTGAATTGTTTGACAGTATCGATTTGTTGCAGTTCTGCTTTTAGAAAATAGTAATCTCTACTTAATTGGACTAAAAAAGGAGTCCAAGTTACGAGAAGTTTTGTTCTGAGCCTTGTCTAAAAGAAAGCCCAATCTGCACTGCACACCCCCCTGCAGCCTTCTGTTTGCTGGCCCTTTCATCGCATTTCCATCACTTCTGATGTGTCAGTTAACAAAAAGCTGCAATAAAAATAAGCAAAACACAACAACCAGAGTCATGAAAAACGCCATGCATAAGGGGGTAGCTGAAGGAGAACTTCTGCTACTATAAAGGTGCACGTAACTAGTACAAAATACATCAAAGACACAGAGACTGGTGATTCTTACAAGATTATTTCTACAACCGAATTTTTCCTTCACCTCTGAACAGTATTTCAGCTAACAGTTTTTAAACTGCTTGACACTTCAAGTTTTTCCTGTTACCCAACAAAAATGACATTTCTAAGGTCCTATAAATGATATACAACACTACTCTGATGTAAGACCCTTATTTCTGGTAGACCAAGAGGGAGACTTTGTTAAACATTAAAAAATTTAAATGGTCTAAGAGATCTCTCATATATGATATGAGTTACAGTTTCTCTTACTTTGAGTTGTACTCACCGTAACAAAGAAACATGACTCTGCAGAGTAGTGGCTGCTCGCTGTGGGGAGCGCCAGCTCTCCACCACCAACCCAGGAGCCAAGAAGGGTCTCCCAGCATGAACAAGCCAAGTAAAATGAAAAATTCACTATTTCCTTCAGGTTTTCCTATAATGTCCCAGCAGGTCATCCTGGAAGTCTTGCTACTGACTACAAGCAAAAGAGATCTCTTCACGGTTACTCTTCAGAAGAGTGGAAAGCACTCAATTGCCAGGACGCATCCAGACCATGTATAGAATCATAGAATCATTAAGGTTGGGAAAGACCTTTAAGATCATCAACCATCAACCCAACACCACCATGTCCACTAAACCATGTTCCGAGGTGCCACATCTACCCATTTTTTGAACCCTTCCAGTGATGGTGACTCCACCACCTCCCTGGGCAGCCTGTTCCAATGCTTGACCACTCTCCGTAAGGAAATTTTTCCCAATATCCAATCTCAGCTTCCCCTGGTGCAACTTGAAGCTGTTTCCTCTCGTCCTATCACTAGTTACTTGGCAGAAGACACTAACACCCACCTCACCACAACTTCCTTTCAGGTAGTTGTAGAGAGCGATAAGGTCTCCTCTCAGCCTCCTCTTCTCCAGACTGAACAACCCCAGTTCCCTCAGCCGCTCCTCATAAGACTTGTGCTCCAGACCCCTCACCAGCTTCGTTGCCCTTCTCTGGACACGCTCCAGCACCTCCATGTCCTTCTTGTAGTGAGGGGCCCAAAACTGAACACAGGATTCGAGGTGCAGCCTCACCAGTGCCGAGTACAGGGACACAATCCCTTCCCTGCTCCTGCTGGCCACACAATTTCTGATACAGGCCAGGACGCTGTTGGCCTTCTTGGCCACCTGGGCACACTGCCGGCTCATGTTCAGCCGGCTGTCAACCAGCACCCCCAGGTCCTTCTCCACCGGGCAGCTCTCCAGCCACTCGTAGAGTGGAGCCAGCTGAGAGCAGAAGCAGCACCTCTGGAGGTCGGGCACTCATGTGCATGCAATGGGACAGACACGCCACACAAGTAAATGCAAACGGAGTTTAAAGTATTAAGGGAAGAGAGGAGAAATGAATTATCCGTGCAGAGACAACTATTTAAAGAGTTGCAATTTTACAAGAGGTCGCTTCTTTTCACTGAAATATGTTGCAGGCTGCTCCCCCCACCCCACCTCTACCTCCTCACCAAATAGAGAAAGGCTGCCCAGGATTTACTACTCCAGCCTTTATTACAGATAAAATCAAATTCATCCTTCTTAACACATATCAACAGCTATAGATAATTATCCCAACAATATTGTCACGTTCCCAGCAGTTTCCAGGTCAGTTTTTATGATCTGTTACACAGGCATCTCACCAGCTACACCGTAGGTCTCTTGGATATCTATTGACTATCCGTGTTCCAAGTAATGTTAGCCTTTTTAAAAAAAAATTGGTAATATTTACAGTTTTTGTTCTCGGGGTGCCTTCAGACATTTGGCTAGAATTCAAACTTTGAATTTACTGCTCTTATTTGCGGGCTGTTTTCCTGTTGTGCTCCTATATTAGACTGCTGGCGCCTACCAACTCATAAATTTGTCTCTACCTTGTTAGTATTTTTCATACAACTTGTCTTAGCAAAGGTTCAAAAGTTCGTTAACAAAACGCTACTTATCTCTCTGCTCGCTGAAAAGTCTTATGACAGATAATGTCAAGAAATTTAACACACAATTCTGACAACGAAATTACATAGCACTACATAGATCTTGTAAGGTTGCAGAAAACATTATAAGTAATTAACTGTTGTTAACAGGTTTGCACTGACTCACCAAAACACACTTAGACCCAAACCTGAACTGCTACTAAATAAGCCAGTAGTTTTCGTAAGGAGTCAGACTGATTTACGCCATGGCAGGATGTTATTCAGTTTGCTTATTGTTTTCGTAATGGAGAAAGAAGGATTACAGCTGATTCTCTACTCACCTGTGCAGCCTGGAGGACTTTTCTAGAAGCTTTTTTCATAGTACTAGAAGCCTACGTTTCCCTCTCTGCCCCATAAACATCCATCCGCAGAGTCAGAGAGACAAGCTTCTAAAATAACTTTCCTTGGAGAAGATCCAAGTGTGAAGGGGAACAAGCACAAGGTTACAACCTGCACTTGGAAGAAGTTATTTTGCTGTAATCTAGGGTGGAACATGCCACCTGGAACAAGGGTACTTTCAGCGTACACAGAAAAGCATATAGTGCATGGGAAAATGTTATGGAGAGAAAAAAAAAACAACCCCATTTAATGGACAGCAATTTACCTGCATAGATATTTTAATGTATCCTTAATTTACAAAAAATAAGTATGTGAATAAAGTACCAAAAATGAATAGGTGAATAAAATTTACTCATAAAAACAGACTGGCTGTTTCCATTGGATTTCTTTCAGCAAATGCAGAAGGATATTATATGCAGAAATGAATCCTAGTCAACGTTCCTTTTACTTCCTAGCTCTTGCAAGGGGTCTGCACAAGGATACCGAACAAACAACACCACCCCAAAAATTCTTCATTTAAACACATTCAAGTGCCAGTATCAATAATTCCCTATCGTCAAATTCTCCCTTTCACGTTGGGCTAAAAGACACATACTTGACACAGACTATTTATTTTCAAATTAAGTTCCAAACGAATCTGTACCCTCCTAGCGCTTGCTTGTATCTCTGAAACTCCATGAGCAACTTGACAGTCTTACGCTGGTAACAATTAAGTGGTTTCTAATTTACACTCCTTTGGAAATTACCATGAGTGTACACAAGTGTCCTGCTGTTTCCTGGTGATGTAACTCCATAGACAGGAGCCTACAGTACAGGCCAGATAGCGACAAGTACCAATTAAAAAGAAAATGAACTGATCAACTCTCCTAGGATTAAAAAAAAAGTTATTTATTGTCTCTCATTAATCAAGCTGTCACAATTCTATTTTTTTTTTAAATAAAATCCAGACTTTTTACTGGAAAAATGCTTTGACAGGGTGTTTGCCCCTACACTTTAAAGTTCCTCAGAAATCTTACAAAGGGAAAGGGAACAAAAAACCTCACAGAAACGTTCCAAGTCGTTTTAAATTTATGATATTCCCTCCTAGGATAATAACTAAAATTAAATCATGGTTCATATCTATGGAAAGACTGGACAGTAACCAGTCTTATATTTACTGTCAAAAACAACATGGAAAACCAGTGTCGCAAATGTGTTTCCCCATTCACAGAAAGAAGATGAAGTTAAAAAAAGCCTTTTCAACAGCGCAAATACAGGTATTTAGTAAAGTTTTCGATGATGACTCATACAATTCTACGCTTATTAGAACAGCAGCTTCAAGAAAGCTAAAATATTACTTTGGATGAGTTAAAACCTGTTTTAACTCATCAAGCTACTACTGAGGAAAGCAAAGTTCATTAAAACAATGCATTCACGTTAAAAAAAGGAGAGGTAGCCCGCACACACGTTTGCAACAGTGACAGAAGTGCTCCTGGTTTGACTGAAATAAGGAAACACGACGACTGAGTACTTAGCACTCAGTAAAACTACTACCACAGCAAAAATTCCCGCATGTCAGAAAAAGATCAAGTGCTGAAGTCACGTGCATACACACGGTTCTGAAGGGAGGAGGCAACAGTACTCTAAATTTCTGCAAAAAATATCTTAAAAGCACTCCACGCATGTCATGCGGCCCACGAGAAAAGACGGCACGTGTATTAGGACGAACTGAAGACCCGTAAGTTTTTAAATGAGAGTTTTAATGATTTTCTAGTCGCAGGCAAACGACACGCCGAGGGAAAGCACTAGTTCTGCCTGCGGAGCGGTGGAACGGTTATCAGCGGTGCCTCGGCCCTCCGGCCGCAGGATGTGCCCCGCGCTGCTTGGCGGCGGTCGACTCAGCTACTCAAGGGATTAAAGAAACAGGAAAAGGCAAAACTCCCGCACCAGGCTCACGTTTCGGAGTTAGTAAATTCAGCAGTTTGCTCCATGATCACACTGGCAGCCAGCCACAAAAACCCAGTTTCAGACTGGAGAGCGCAGCTGGCCCTTCGTCTCCAAATCAAGTGGTATCGTGCTGCCACATCTGAAAGACTTCATACCCAGCCTCACTTGAAATGGTTCATCCTTTGCCTTTCTCCATGGAAATACTACCCAATCTAAGGCACAGCCCGGTGCTTCTCAGGACATCGCTGGGCGTGTGTAGAACCAGCTCCGTTCCCCCAGCTCCCTCAGCAGCTCCCCCAAACACAGCCCCGAGCTGATCCCCCATTGTAAAAACAAAACAAAAATTTAAAAAAAAACCCACACCCACAGGACCTCCCCTCCCTCACAAGCTGTTCAAGCATCTCTACTTTAGAAAATACATTTTTTTTTTTTTCCTCCAGAAAGCCTTTTCAACCCATCTTCATACAGATCTGAACATTGCAGACACATATCAAGACACATAATTCCACCGGCTTTGAACTAGAGTATCCATATCAGAAAACTAAGCATAAGCATACCAGTTGATCAGTGTCTGTCCAAATTCAAGCTTTTTCTTTTTAACCCTGGAAAATTAAATCCTTTTTTAGCAATTGTTTGGGCTGGAAAGGTTTCTCCACCGTACGACGACGCATGCTTGGCCTAGCCATGCTTCCGCAAGATCCATCTTCATGAGCATTTACCAATTTCTTTTTAAAGCCTCTGAAGAGGGTGCTAAAAGTTTCTCATTTTCTCATTTCGTCTGATATGATTAGTTGTTTACCAAAATGCAAATCAAAGGTTAAAAGAAGGAAGTCTCACAGAGCACTTCAGAGGGACGCAACGACGGAAGTTTTTGATTGACGTAAGGAGGCGGCAAGCAGTTCACTCGACTCATCAGCAGCATCCTGGATCATGCCATCTCCCTCTGCCATTCCCATACCCCCTCCTGCACTTGCAGCACTCTTAAATAAAACAGGCGTTCCTATGAATCCCACAAGAAGTTTATTATATACAGTTAATTATTTGTGACATCTGGTGACACAATACTCATCTGAAGTCAGCCACTGACGGCAGAGGTCAGAGCGATGACAAAGCCATCAGCCTCCGCACCACGTGAACTGCTTCTGCCCTGTTTCTTCAGTGCACGGGGTGAGTCCTGCCTACGCTCACGCAACAGTCTTGTTCTTGATGTTCTCTGTAGAGGAATTCACTTTAAAAGTGTGATTTTGCATTTTAGCAACAAATCTTTTCTCCATTTTTTCTGTTTTGGTTTTCTTTTCTGGTTTGAAAACCAGGAGCGTCAGGCAGAAAATCTGCCCAAAATCCGCATCTGTGCAGCCACGCTCAGGGAGAGAGCAAGCACTACACCAAGCAGAAAACAGCCGAGGAACGGAAGTTAGAGCACGTTAAGCAAAGCCCGCCAGCCCAGGCAATGCAGCCGGAGCACGGTGTTGCGGCCAGCCGCAACCAGGAGGAAAATTAGGGCAAGAAGCCATAGAGGCATGACCCAGAGCCGAGGGATGAAGAACATCATGCTGAAGGACAGGATTAGAGGAAACCTAACCCTCACAAGCATTGGGATCAGGTGTGCAGCCTGTAAGTGTCAGCATATTCAGACCGAAGGACCGCAGCACGCCTGGCTCCACGAGGGCACATCCACCCCCTCACCACCATCTCCTCCTGTGGGCGCTAACCCTTCCCAGCACCTCCCCAAGAGCAGGCAGCTCCTTCCTCGGTGTGTTTCCAATACATCTCTATTTCTCTCCGTCTGCCAATTTTCCCACTCGCAGCCCTTTTCCCTCCCAGCCACCGCCTCCCCCGCGTGCTGCCATTTATGCGGCACTGCTGTTTGGGAACAGGCACCTACTCGCTTCCTTTCATCGGTCAGTCAGCCTGACACCCTGCCTACCACTTGCCTCAGGATTTTATGCTGAGGATTTTTCAGCTTTCTGGTGTGTGTTGTCAGCTACCTGCCAAGTCCCACGAAATGTCAAGCCCTGGTAATAATGTAAATCCTGCATCAGCGGAGCCGCCGCCGCTGTGACGTCCCATGAATTTACACGGGGAACCAATTCCCCGCGATTTCACAACAGGACGGGGCCCTGGAAAGTCCTCAAAGACTTTGCAGGTTTCTGTAAGCTCCCTGTAATGCTCATGGACTCCAAAATATCAACACCGCCCTCTCATTTGCACTGATGGAAACCCATCCCGAAAGCAGAACCGGCCACAGGAGCCCAGACTGCAGGTGGCACCACGCTTGGCCGAGCACAGAGCCAGGCACGGCTTTGGAAACCGGTTGGGTTCAAGAACTTTTGCTCTCACATAGATTCAAAATGCCATCACCGATCTCCACAACACTGGAGAGAGAGCATGGCCCCGTTGTCAGGGGACAGTACAGATCCAGACCACTACAGATCTTCACATGCTACCTCCTTTTGCAACCCTGGGAACAAGCAGAACCAATTGTAGGATGCTGTAGACTTCAAAACGAGGTTTCTTTTCTCAGTCTGCCCTCTTTCTGTGGTCTAAGATGGGCAAGACCAAAAACTACACACAGCACAGTGCTGAAGATCTCCAGCTCATTTTGAGGAAGACGTTCTCAGAAGCACAATCCTGGTTAAACCTTTGGAGTAAGAGCCTCACATGTACGTAGGTGTGTGCACAGAGACCCCACCGCTGCCATCACTGAACTGGCGACAGGCACCCCCTCAGGAAGGCAGGTAGACCTACACTGAGAAATACAACTGGGAGCTCATGAGCGTGTATTGTGGGTCCTAAACCTCTCTCATGCAAAGCCTTTCCATACTCTGCACTTCAGTCATTCCAATAGTTTAATAACATACCTAATGAAATGAAGCATCAAGAGATGTTTCAAGTCAAGATTATTTCAGAGTATGTTATAATGCATTCATCAGTATGTTCTGTACAAACTACTTCATATGCATGAAATTAAAAACACCTCCCTGTCCCACGCACTCTTTAATTCACAATGGAAATACAGTATGCCAAAGCATCCTTCTGCTTTTACAGTGCTGGGCCCTCAAATATTGGCCGTAGCTTAGCAAAGTCTTCATGTCTCTCACTAAGAAGAGACCTTAATGAAAGATACCCTGTACAATGAACTAAAGATCAAGAAAATTACATACAGATTCCTGCGGGGTTTGGTGGTTGGTTTTGGTTTTGTTTTTTTGCAGGGCGGGGGTGGGTGTTAGAGGTTTCTTAAGCTAATTACTAAGGAGAAATTGTACACCAAGTAAACTATATTTTGTCTTAGGAGCTTTCTGAGAGGACTTCATTTATATGCATATTCTACATAACCAAACAGATTAAATGTACTTTTCATCTGATATACGTGCATTTAATGTAGACTCTTTCAAAAACAACATGAGCACATACTTCAAAGCAAAAGAAATAGCTTTTTTTTCTTTTCCATGGTAAAATCTCATGAAAACTCAAGCAAAATGAAAAGGGGATAGCTATCGTCACTTTCTACCTATTATTTTTAGAATGCATCAAATAAAAAAGAAAACCATTACTTCTATGCTAAAGGTCACAATTCGGTTTAATGCACTAAGAAATAGGGGGTGGGGAGTTTCTTTACTTTTTAGAAGTAGCTCATTCCAGTGAAAATATCATCTTCCTTTTACTCTGGAAACTCAGAAGACCTGGGGTTACATATTTAAGTACTAGTTCCATATGAGAAAGCCATCTACATATACGTTGATGCACAACCAAATCCTCCTTGCAAATACCAGAACCTGAGTTAAGTTTATATACATAAAGTTGAGTTTATACATATATGTATAAAGGTGGGGGTTTTTTATCTATCTATCTATCTATCTATCTATCTATCTATCTATCTATCTATCTATCTATCTATCGCTATCTTAAGGTATGAGATCAGACCTGGTATACACTGGGCAAACAAGAACAACTTTTGCTGCTACAAAATTAATTGAAAAAGATGAAAACACATGAAACCTTAAAAAGGATACCTTAAAATAGCTTCATTCAAAAATAAATTCAGTTAGGGCACTTTATGAAAACACAAATGAAGTACAGGAGCAGCCAAGAAACAAAAGTGTTTTGTGAATCTCTACAAGATACTGCATACATTTCTAAAAATTGTTATTGTAAGTGTCAAGAAGCACTAGCAAATTTCTTCAGCCAAGGTTAAAAACAAAAAAGTAATTTGTGCAGTAACCTTGTCTGCTTTGTATACAAGATGCTGTACTTGCACACAGAATATTTATTTTCTTTTTGGATCTAGTTTACTTAGAAGTCAGGCCCAAAGGCGTCTAAAATAAGTGCTTAAATCAAAACTGTAAATACAGGAACCTATGAGAACATTACTAGTTTTCCAGATATATGGGGCATGCAGAATTCTCACTAAAGCCAGAAGAAGTTGCAAAGCTTAATACATTTTAAACAAAAAGACAGAGGTACTCCCTTCAGCACTCACATGCCCATGCTGGCCCTAACTGTACATATGAGGTATATTCCTTTCCATTTCCAGTTTTCATATGAATGGTCTTGAAATAAAAAGGAAAACTGAACCAGATTCTGAGATTTAAAAACAGCTCACAATTAACTGTCTTCTTGTGGATACAAGTCACTAAAGTAACAGAAGTCCCACAATCTCTGGGACTAAACTCAAATTTCCTCCCAAGAAAAAGCGTATGTGCTTTGGATGGGAAATAATTCCCAATGTTTTATAAAATTCCTTTTTAGGCATCACTTCCCTCTTAGACAAAAATCACAACTGAAAACTGCCTTGTCTCACATTTAATAGGCAGACAAAAGCATATTTAAAATCATGCACCATAAAAAGTTTTTGCAGTCAAAGAAAAAAGCCACATTAGAAGCTCTGGAAAAAAAAATAAGGTACTTAAGAATACACAATAAGTTGTTTAGGTTCCAAGTACCATAAAATATTACTAAGTTCACAATCATTTATGTATTTTAAAACAGGCTGTTGCAGAATTCTTTAGGAAGGCAGAAAAACTAAGGACACCACCTGCTTCCATTCATAGTCCATCCCTCCCAGCCCCACGTTCTCTCTCATGCACTGCCAGAAAAAGCCACTTGATGTGTGCCTGGATGATTTAAAAATGTGAGAAAAACAAAATATTCAGGGGAGGGAGGATTTTTTAAAGTGTCATTGGACTCAAGGTTAAAAAAAGGAACTCTCTTAAAATAACAGCAGTTTATTGATAGGAAAATTAATTTTTCTGCTAGATGTCATTTTCAATCCGCCAATTTTAAAATTAACAGTTAGATAATGCATATGCGCGAGCACATTGATCGTGCAGTACCTAGAGAAAATAAGGAAAATTCATAAGACAATGTTCAAGGTGGTACAGTCTCTCTGTACTTTGTAGTCTCTCACTACTTTGGATCTGCTGCTATGTTCCCAGATTTGAGTAAGGAATGTTACTCTTCACCTTCGCATATGAGCAGGCGGAGACCTCCAAACTTCTAAACACGCTGGCATAGCGTTCAGATAATAAAGGAAAGCTCAAGAAGGGCAGGTAGTTTTCTACCAAATACTTTCAAAGCTCCAAATTATACAAGAATTAGCCTCACAACTAGTGTCCAGTGGGTTTTCTTTTCCTTTATGTACTTTGCTAATATGAGTGACCTCACTAATAAACACGTTTCCTCACCCACGCTACTACCTTAACAGTCAAATATCATAGGCATAATTTCTCACCTTTAGCAAAAGCAACAGAAGTAGAATAGTTGTGAATCTTTTTTATCCAGAAATGGCTACAACTTTTCAAAATTACTCTAAGGTTCAAAGATGCATTTTTACAGAAAAAAATAGTTTAAGATATCCTGTAACTCTGACACTCATTTAATTTAGGTATGTCCTGAGGTCTCCTTTATTAAAGCAATGAACCGGAGTCAATGACAGAATACTTTCTTAGGTGATTATTTAAAATCTGTAGATCTTAAATCTGGACCTCTCTCTTGTTATAAATGTTCTTACCGAGTTCATTACCAAGCCTACTTCAGGCAGTTAAGAAAAAGAAGAGTCAGCATTGGCACCGAGTGAAAGTTGCGTGTGGTAAAGAACGTCCTCGAGCCCTTCCACGCTTCTCAGTGGTTCTGGATTTACCCCGGAGATCTTTTACTATATAGTTCCTGTAAATTGTACTAAATTTTACCATTACTAAGTGGTAAAATAAAATAAAACTAGATGTTTAAAAAAAAAAAAAATCTAGCAACTAGTCCTACGACTGTCGTGTGCTGTTAGCTGCCAGTTTTTATGCCTTTTGCTCATAGATACTCTACGAGTACCAGAAACATCCCTTAGCCCTGCCGCAGCGTGCACTCAGGTGATACCGAGCATCCAACAAGCCGTTCTGACAAGAGGCTGCTAAATTTTGAGCAAGAAACAGCGAGTGTAGGAACAGCACTACCAAAAACACACTTAAGGGACTCCAAATTCTTGTCATGTGGTTCCAGTAGCTTCACTCCTCTGCTGCTTCTGATGCGTTCCTGGTTTTCAGAGCAACTACTTCCAGGTGCACCAGGTGAGACCACCACAGGCCTTCTAAGAATTGGTATCACAGAGATTGCAGATTTCTTGAAAACTCTTACCTTCAGTAGGAACTCAAATTATATTCTGAAAGATTAAAATGTATAGGAGGATCTCAGAAGATGAAAAAATTCCTAAGGCAGCATCTTTTATTCAAAACATTTACGGTAAACACAAAACTCAAAGAAAATACCAGGATCCTATGAAATCTAAATAATATGCTTTCAAATTTACCACACAGCTGTAGAGAAAGCTAGGAAGAGCAGAACCATCTCTATCTGACGGCAGGACGAGAGCAGGGACTCTCTGCGGCGAGGCAGGAGCGCGCTGAAGCAGGGAGCCCTGTGGCCACCTCCACAGCTCTTTGTATCTGCCTTGCCTCCAGAGCACACCGACGACATTGCCGGTTACAGCAGTCGTTTTTGAAAGAGTGCTCTGAAAACTGGACTGAGACCAATAACTCATTTTGCAGACCTCTAGCTAGTTATTCAGATGTTAATGGTCTTCAGCCATTCAGTCAAGACTGAATTTAAACCAGTACCCTAAGAGAGGATAATACCGTTTCCTCACTACCTATCTCATCAGCCATCTAATGCTTCCCAAAGCACTCAACATTTTCAAGTGCAAATATTGCTATACCTTCGACTGTTGCTATGCAACACTAGGTCTTATAGTTCCTAGAAAGATGTGAAGGAAATTGGACTCTTGATCCTTAGCTTAACTACAATTACTCACCGCCATATCTGCTATACACAATTTGGATTAATACTCATTGAGGAAACCAGGTTATAGCCTTCAACAATTTACTTTTAGAATCTGGGCTCTGCTCCAATGTATTTCCCCCCCTCATTTAATATTTAATTCTTTTTTGAACATGACCTGCCCTGCAATTTTAAGAGAAACCATCAGAGTTCTTCATTCAGCTATATTATAGTCATTTTGCTTCAGAATTGCTCCCACAACAGTATCAGGCATGTCTTAGGGATAATTATGTTTTATGGTTATAAAAGTTAGCATTGCTGGAATGCAAGAGGGCTAAAAGTACAGTGCACACACAAGGTTCATAATGCAGCACTTCTCGTACCCGCAGGAGAAGGAATCCCACACCATGAACACCCCTCCCATCAACTCATCTTCAGGCATTCTGGGACCACAAATCACCATATCAATCAGCATAACTTTCTGAAGTAACAGAAGGATTTTTTATTTTTCTTCCTAAGGCAAATTACTTTCTCCTCTGTAGTCATGTAGACAGTTTTAGCAACACTTCTAGATGATCAGCTTTATCAGCCAGATGGTACATTTTTTGGAACAAGAGACACGGGCTATTTGTTTCACCACAAACTGGGGCAGTCCATTTTGATAACAGTTTAATTCACAGTTAATACAGATTGCTGGCATCTGGTTTTACATGAACTGATTGCACAGAGAAATCAGGTCAAGATCAGCTCTGGGTAAGAAGTCCGACAGATCTAATGGTGAGCTCCTCTCACCACACAACTGCATGGAATTTGGCTAACCAAATTGTCCATTCCCCAGCAAGACAGAGCACGTGTTACTGTGCCCTCCACCAATGCATTTAAAAAAGGGAGGAAAGGGACAACGCTGGCATATGCTCTCCCATTTCACTTGGGTACACACACCAACAGCAGAGTCCTTTACACAGAGACATACAGCCACACTTCTTAATACTTGGGCTTCACAGTACCTAAGTTAAGAGATTAGTCAACAAGAAGTAGTAAAACTGATACAGTTTCACATAAAGTACTTTTTTTTTTTTAAATAAAAAGCAGTTTTAGAGTAGTAGTTTCTTTTTCTCAAAAAATAATCTGCTGACCAGGATCATTGAAAGTTCCAAGAATTGCACAACATTTACATTGTATTTATAGTAATTTCCAGAGCAATTTTCAGCAATCGGTTCACCTGGTTTCCCTCCAAACTCACACTAGGTCTTTATCACATTAGAAAGCTTGTAAATGAAACTGTCTTTGGGAAAACATCATTTCAGAAGACTTACTTAATGATCAAACTGCAGACAGATTTTGAGAATGGGAACAAAATTATGACCAGACCTCAAAATATTTACTTTGAGATTTGGCATGTTTAGGGTGAAAAACTACAAAACTGATGTATGGCACAGGAGATTATTTTATCCTTTGCATAATAATACACTTAATATATGTTCTGTTTTTGATTTAGATTATTTTATAGTACCTGAACTAGATCATTTAAAAGCAGAGTTATTAATCTAATAGAAAATGGACATTTTCCTGCACATCTCAACTGCTTTCTGACAGAGACTCTGCTAGAGTCACAACCACAATGAGAAGGAACAAAAATGATTTCTCATCAAGTGGGAAAAAAACAGCTGCAGTTATGCAGTTTCATCATATAAGGCTCTTTATTGACTGAAAATTAAGGGAGTCAGGTTCCCAAGTAACAAAATAAACACACACAACAGCATGTTTATCCTGTTCACTGATTTCAGACAGTGGTCCCAACCCTAAGCACTGGAAAAAAATCACGACCCAAGAAAAGGATGAGTCATGGTTATTAGAGAAGGAAATTCAGAGGGTTTTTTATTTGATCTTAGAGATTTCACCCTTCACAGTTCACATTATCATGTTTTTCTGCAATAATGACATGCAAGGGATTACTGGCATTTGGAGAACTAAGGCTGCATCTCCCCCAGCTACAAGACTTGGAGATGAAGCTGTAAATAGCAACATAAGGCAACTAGCTAAAGTCTCAATAGCTACCAAAAATCCATCAAAGCATTTCAAGGTCCCCATCACGGCCATTCCCAGCAGCCACCTGCAGGTCATGCCGCACTCCTTTGCGACCAGAGAGTCTGCTCCTGGTTCACACAGCGGCAAGTGGACTTCACGGCCACCTCTCCCCCCATGGGTCCCATGCAACGGGCCATGTTGCACAGCTCCTGTTTCAAGTTTACGGTAACCAGCAGAAGAGCAGGAAGACACATGTCCTTTCTGATGCATCTGGGAATGGCAGAGGAGCTCAGGAGGAAAAGGAAAGACAGACAGAAAAATAGAAGACCTGCAAAATTTGTTGTTGACTTCATTTGAACAATGAAAGATACAGAACATTAGGAGGTAAAGAAAAAAAAAAAAGAAAAAACACACCAAAAAAACCTCCTGCAGATTAAGTTTGAGTCTTTAATTCCACTAAAAACTGGTTTTGGCTGATGCAGCTGTTCAATTTCAGCAAACTTATGTCAGGATATAGCGAGCCTAGAAAATTCAGTGCTTCTCTCTAGTGATCTGCACTTTCTTCCTTTTTTTTTTTAATGTGGAATTTGGAATTTTTGTATAGTTTAAGATGAAACTTCTATCGCACAGAGGGCCTCATTCAAAAGATTTTTTTTAAATGAAACATGAATATAATCTTTTGAAAGAAAACCAGCAAAAAAATGGAAATGGCATTGCAAAATTGTGTCTCTTTGAAACAGCATTGAGAGAAAAAGTGTTTTAAACCACTGTTAATTACCAAACTTAAGTACTGTATGACAGTAGTCAACATAAGCTAAATGTGAATTTTCATACCTGCACTCCAGCTGAGGAAGCAGCGCTGGTTTTACATGGGAACTATTAGGACAGGAGTTTGAAGCTCCCTGTTTGAATACTTCCTGCATTTCTTAGTTTTACAGTGAAAGAGCAGCAAGTTATTGTTAATAACTTCTGTCATCTGATCAACGTACAACAATTTGGAACCCTCCAAAATCTTTTAAAATATATAAATATATTGTAACAGCAGCAAACAAACTCATCAAAAATGAAAAGCCACGTAGAGCTCTGACAACATAAATCTACAAGTTGACACTGCAGAGGAGATGGAGAGGGGCGTTACGTTTCGTTGCAGGAAGCCTCCTGGCAATCTTTCAGCAGCTACAAAAGGACAAGGCCTGTTTTATTCCATCTATTTTAGCATTCTCTGAATACCACAGAAGGCCTCTGATGATTTGTGCAACTGGTAATTATTCCATCTTTCTGGCTAGCCTGGAAAATGCCTCCAAAACGTGCCATATCCTTCCGTGGGGCACAGTGCTCAATCAGTCCTCAAAGCCAAGCCCTCAGCAAAACAGCTCTGCTATTTCATAGATGATAAGGCCAGAAGGGACTGTTCAATCATCTAGTCCCATCACCTGCATGTCACAAAACATTACATTTCGCCCTCAATCCCACTTCAAACCCAATGACTCTTTAAGACATGTCAGAAAACGTTTGTCCTACAGCTGAAATACCTGTATTACAGAAACAGCCCTGATGCTGTTAACGCGATGGAGATCTGACAAGCTATGACCAGAGTCCCAGCCCATGGCCAAGATACCAGCATATCTAACTTGGAGGAGAGAAGGAAATTCTCTCTAAAGTCCAAATCTTATGGACCATGAAAATAAAAAATGCCACATCTCCCCCCAAAACAGGGCTCTTTACAACCTCCAAGCTTTGACTTCCTCCCAGAGCACCTCTTCTGCTGCAAGAGAACTTCAGTAGCTTCTGAGAAGGGAAAAAAAAAAAACCCAAACAACCCCAGACAGAAGACCAACCCAAATATATTTGGCCAACAGCATCTCGGTTGCGTTAAATCCTGACCTGGGCAGCTGAACCCATGTGCGTAAGATCCACTCGCAGGCACCGAGTGCAGAGCCGAGAGGGGCATAAGCACCTTTGTGGAAACACAAGCAGTTCTGTTCTCTCCATGGCCCATCGGAGAACAGGAGGACGCACAGGGCCTCAGATCACGGCCCGCAGAGCCGCTCGCTGCTCGTGAAAGGAGGGCCATGGCCGCTGAGCTTAGCTTGGCGACGCTTAGCTTAGCTAAGCTCTGCTTAGCGGCGCTTGCAGGAAAAGGCCACAGGTTGTTAATTCAGAATTAAGCAGGCAAGAATGCTGATAAACAGGTTTATTTTAAGGGACTGCATCTCCGATATTCGTATGTTATTTATGTTGAACCCCAGAGGAAAACCGCAAGGGAAATTCTGTATTAAGAAAAAAATGATCACTAAAGAAATAAGAAAATTGGGGATATCTGTGAAAGAACTTTTATGGACTTATCTAAGGATTCATTGTAATATGAAACAGATGAAATCTAAAAAGTTCAACAACTCTAAACTAAAAAGCATGATTCTTCAAGGATTATATAACAATTATTTCCTGACATTTAATACACTCCTTTAAAAAAGGTTTTTTTTAAAAAAAAAAAAAGACAAAGTAAATAAGCAGTACATGCAGCTCCGCTTCAGGGAGCTGAATGGCAATCAGTCCACTGATTTTCTTAATCAGAATAAATATGCTCTTTCCTTCAGACTGTTCTCTCATTTATTTCGCGATTCACAGTATTACAGTGACAACCATCACTTCTGCTGGATGAAAGAACAATCCAGGATATTGCCACTGGGAGTATAAAAGAGATTAAAAAAAAACCCCACAAACAAACCACACTTTCAGTCTCTAAACGTCTGTCTCTGTTTCCTGCCTTAGGTGCTGTTCAAAGCCCTCCGAACATCCTGCCCTCTCCATTCACTTCCCTGCGATTTGACAAGGCAATTTAGCCCAATTTGACTAACAGTCTATACAGGATTTTCTCGCTATTTATTCATTCCCCTCATTTACTGGGGCTCTTGGACAGAAACCAAACATGCCAACATAGTGTTTTCTCTTAATACTCTTCTCTCAGCCTTTGCCAATTCCCCCAGCGCAGTCAACATGGGATGTTATGACTACAGAGCACTTTATTATTTGCTATATTACAGCAAAGAATAATACCATGAAGTGTTCTTGCCATCACATCCATATTCACAACGCCCCTCCCTGTGCACCTCCCTCATTCTTCTTTGCTAATTGCAGCTGGAGGAAGGCAGAAAGGTAACAGCTTCATGTCTCAGACAGAAATGAGGTACCCAGCACGCTGCTGGGATCAACAGCGGACATCGGCTGGGAAAGGACAGGCAGATACCAGCACGAACCTGCATCTCTTACACATCCTTAGTTTGGGGCAAGCAGAAGCAGCCTGTTTTGTGCCAGGATGCTTCTATGCTGTAAGAGGAGCAGCGAGCAAGTCTCCTCTCTCCGTTCCTGCCTCTCTGGACAGCACTGGAGGTGCCTCGTGGCTCCTGACCATGGAAAGACCAGAGGTTCAGAAACATTTGCCATGTCTGCCCTTGCAGCCTAAAGCTGAGTGTCGTCAAAGTCCAATGGGTCACTACCATCACTCCTGGCAGCAGCTGCTGGGTGGTACCACCCCAGTGCCACCACCGTGCAGCAGGGACCAACGTGTAGCAGGAGGTGCCACCGGGGTAACCTCCATGTCAGGGGAAACCCCAACATCTCCAGGCACCACTGAAGACAGCTCAACAGTGCCCCAGCTCCCCCCTGAAAGAGGGACTTCATTCTCCTCAATACCTTCACATAGGACACACACACTCTCTCCTCTCCATTTCTATATACAATAACTTATATCCCCATCTTGTGGGCTTGAACTGCTCTAACAGTTAAAGAAATATTTTATTAATATGCAGAAGGGGGGGTGGAAAATGATAGTACGTGCTGCACATCGAGAAGAAGAAACAGAAGATTTATCCTACCTATCTCTGAGGGGACACAAAGACACTTGATCATGAGCTTTTGGATAGAAGGTACTTCTGACTTTACAAGGTCTTTGAAAGAAAAATTAAATACTTGCTATAATTTATTAAAAAAAAATCCAAGACTATGAGGTCTTCAAAATGTAATTCAGAAATTTTTCTTGCACTTTCCAATTAGTTTTAAATAAAATTTCTTTGATTTTTGTATTGTAGTTAATCAACAGTGTTCCTGAGGTTAACAAAAATTCCCTTTGCTGACAATATATGAAAAAAGCCTAAATGCCTGTTCTCAGAACAAGACTGATACAAGCTAAGTATGTAAGAATTAGATTATTTAAAAAACAACAAACCCACACCACCACAATCACCCTGTCATTCCCAACCAAGTGTAGCCAATCTGTGGCAATTAACAGATTGTGCATAGCACAATTCATCCGGCCATCGGCTGGGCTGCCAAAGAAATTCTGGGTGGCGGGTTGTGTTAGAGCTTATCAGCAGTGCTGACAAGGGATGCCGGAGCATCAGCAAACACCTCCTAAAACACGCAGCCGTTTGGCTGCTGCTTCTACCTGTCAGCCGCTTCTCAGTGAGCTGTTATCAGGAGGAAGAACACTTAGAGCTCTCCAACAGCTAACATTAAAGGAGATGGCAGGATGACTTCTGGCAAATTAAAGTCAGCTGAAGTTATCGCCCTTTCCCTCATGACCACACCGTTCCCGAGACCCACGTGGGATAATTTTAATCCGTCGCTGTAAGACAACCATCGTTTTTGTTTTCTCCCGTTTCAGTTGCCTTTTGCATGAAAGGCTGGGGCTTGGCCAAGAGTGAGCTTGCAGAATTTTGGCTTGCTAATGCAGGATCCGATTCCCCAACCCATAATTTAACTTACACTGAATACTTGCAGGGGTATCCTTATAAAACATATCAGGGGTGTGAAAATTCTTAGAAGTACCACGCTCTGAAAAATATTCACCATATTATTTATGTAGCAGGTAATAATTGCTCTGGGATGTATCAAAGACCCCTTAACACAGAAAGATCTTAAATGTAATGCATGTTATAAAGAAATTAAAATGAGAGATGTGGTCCTTCAGGGGCTGTGGTCCTCAGACATGCTGCTTTTACTGATGCCTTTTTACAGATTTTCAAAATATTTCTATTTGCTCCTTTTAAAAAAGGGAAAAAAACACACCCACACCTCTAAACATAAACATAGAACTAACCTTCCTTCAGGAACTTCACAGAAATTTATAACAGCAAAAATGCCTGTGAAGGTCTACATTTTTCCTTCCTTCACTACTCCTATCTCAAGACTGTAAGCCTGATCTTCCCTTCAAACCCCATTTTTCCACTAATATTTTCAAAAAATTACTGCATCAACAGCCTGACAAAGGCACCCTTGAGAGGTGTGAACAACTACAGATGGGGAGCTGGGTTCAAACTCCGATAAATCAGTCTGAGCAAGAAGACTGAGAGATGCACAGAACTGCAAAATTCATTCTTCCTCTTGAATCCATTAGCAAATCTGAATAAATTAGTTTTGACAAACACAGCACATTCTCACAGACCACAAAAAAAATACAACATTGAAATGAGATCTAAAGGCACTCCCGGAGCTGTATGGAAATAAAATAGCTCTTACAGCAAGGTTTACACCGGCATGCTGGATTGGCAGAAAACTGGAGGTAATTTTTCAAATCACAGCATCCACACGCTCTGAATTCAGTCGCTTCACTGCTCAGCAAAAGCGCTGTCACAGCGTGCCAAGGATGTGACTAAAGGATGAGGGTCCACGCCTGGGAAGGGGGGCCGTGCCAGCGTTACGTCTCCTGCCCAGGGTCCATCTCTGCATCCCGCCGCAGCGCTACGGGGCTCAGCTGCTCTCCGGCCCCGCAGCCCTCCACCTCCCCCCCTTTAGCCGTGAAGCCAAAGGAGGTGGAGGAAGCTCTTCTATCCTGGCAGAAGCCAAACTTCCCTGATTATCTTGTCTTCAACAAAGCCCAACATGCATTTGTCACGCCACAGAGCGAGGACAATGCTGCAGTGGCGAGGACTAACCTGGACAGCTGGAGCTCTTTTGCTTACTATGAAAAACCAAAGAATTGCTAGAGGAAACAGCACAGCAGCTCGACACGTACAAGCATCCCAAAGAGGAGGAAGATTAATTTTAAATAAGACTAAGTATTTAAACAAATGTAATATTGAAACAACAAAACGGACCATAAGCAAAACTGAATATATGTTAACACGTAGATGTATAAACTCATGCCACACTGTGCCTCAACACTGCACCCAGAGCTCTTCAATTTTTATTGATTTTGTTTGGTAGCGATGTCACACAGAACAAACTCAGGAACCCTCCAAGGAGGCATTTCACCAAAATATAAAGAAAACATTAAGTTTATCGAGAGCATAAAGTGTTCCCTTTGACACAGAACAAGGTACGTCACTCTGGGACAGGCGACAGCAAGAACTGGCATGGGGGTCAGCTGGAAGACGAAGGCACTGAAATTCAGGTCTGTGCACCCCAGTCCCGATACAGGTGGAGGGGAAGGAGCCGCTGGGCCCTGCTCCAGCCGGCGCAGGGCACCGAGCTCCAGACTGCCGTGACATTCGCTCGTGGGCAAGCCCATAGCTAACGGGAGCGGGTGGAAAAGGAGGCATCTTGTTCTTTTAGCTGCCAAATGCAAGAGCTGTGCAGAGCGTGAAGGATTTGCACGTATGCAATTCCTTCCCATCATTAGGTCATCCTGAGCACGTATCACCCATCCTTGTGGGGTGTGCTATAGGGTACAGAGTGCTAATATTTTACTTATCAAGCTAAGGACACACTCTGACTTCAGTCTGTGGGTCAGTGAAATGTAATGACATGCATTAAAAGGAATTATTTTTCAGGCACGTGAATACAGTAGCCATGGAACTGTACCACCAGTGCTTCAGAAAAGCCCACACCAATGTTCACATCTTTTATTCATATATTTTAGTGAGACTAAAAGCTCACATACTTTAAGATTCACATAAGGCCTAATGTTGGATATGTATGAGGATGAAGACTGCAAGGGTTCTTACTGTTTTCAGGTTCCCGGATATAATGAAAAAGATGGATGGGCTCTGGAAGAAGCCTTCCTAGGCACGCAGCACTATTTCAAGGTTTTTAACATCTTCTGGGATAAATCATTTGGCTAAAGAGACAGACGAGAGAGTTAGGATTAAATCCTTCCCATGCAGGACCCCTTGTTATTAGCACTCACAAACTGCACCTAAGATGCTCATAAATACCTATTAGGAGATGGCACCTTTCAGAAAAAGCACATAAAGCCTGTGCTCCAGAAATAATACTCATTTCTTGCAAGCCTGCAGACGGAATTGAAGTTACTGATTTTGACCTCTGACGATCGCCGTCGTGCGCAACAGCATTAGCAGAGGTATTCACAGCTAGAGCACTCCACCAAGACGAACAGTCCCCAGTACAGTGCTTCCCCTGTTCTCACAACGCACATTTCTCACTCTGTCTGCCAGAATCCAGATTTGTTTTAGTTACAAGACCATCTGCTTTTTGAAAGGCTTTTTTTTTTTTTTTTTGTATGACAGATGGATGGGGTTCAAATTCCTGTTGTAACCAGCAATGAATTTTTACAATTCATTGTCTCTGCTGCTTACTGTCTTGCTTTAATTACTTGAAAGGAAGAACTCTCATGGGTGGAGAAGGAGTTTTTGAAATGCATAAAATTTTTAAACCAAAATAAGCATATAAAATAAGTGTCTCATGCTTTAACTACAAATAGTCTAGCTACAGGTTTGTAACCTAGTTCTGTAATCCTGTATTGGCTCAGGTTTCTCTTTCATGTCCCAGAATAAAGGGGTATGGAAGCAGAGGGAGCACTTTAAGGGGCTATCTGCAGTGTTATAATTGTTGTTATAATCTTTCCCCCCAAAGTCTCACAATATCATGTGGCTCTTTCAAAGTCCTAGTTCTTCAAGTCTGGTGTTTGCAGAAGAGCCACACGTACGTTTAAAGCGCTCACAAAAAAACACAATAGACTGCTAGCCCTTAATATTTAAGAAATAAAACTTTAAAACCTGGTAGGCAGATACATGGGTTTTGCTTAAATTCTTTCATATTTTAAAAACCTCTCCATTTTTATTTTATATTTAATATCCTTTTTGGAGTGACAAGCTTGGAATAGCAAATAAACCAACACGACGCCACTAAAATGTAGTAGAAGGGTCCCTCTCGCAACTGGGCTGCCAAGCTGGCAAGCCTTGATCCACAAGCCATAAATTATACATCCACTAGCCACGAGTGCCCCACTACATGGCTCAGGAGGAGGGAGGCGTCGGGAAACGCATGAGAATGGGGGGATCTGGGGGCCCCGTGCTGACCACGGCTGTAGGGGGTTTGCACCCTGGCCCCGAACCGGCATCACTCCGTTGCCCTCAGCCTCAGCCCTGCTTTACTTATTGCCCCACGTCAGGGACGGGGACTAACCGCCAGCCCCTGCCCCACCACAGCTCCCCTGCCAGTCACGCATGTCGCCCCGACACGGGCTGCACGCTTGGACCAGGGAGAGCTTCAGGCAGCTGACGAGCCCCACGCCGGCTACTCTGCCACGGCAGGAGACCCAAGCGGCGCGCCAACGGGGGATGGAGGGCAGGGGAGCCAGAAAACAAGTAATTGAGCAAGACGTTAAACAATCCTCTAGTTTACATCCCTACATGATGCTGCAGACTCATTCCATCTGTGAAAATATTTCACAGTGAGCTACATGCCACGTTTCTATTGATTTCTTAACAGCCTCACCCTGCGCCGCCCGCGCCCCAACACGCGGCGTGCCAGTCTCGCAAAGACGCGCCGCCCAGAAGGGGCACGACCGTATCTCGAACCAGGAACAAACGCGACAGAAAATCGAGCCCAGATCGACAACATTTGGAATCTCTGTCCTTTATTATTCATTCACTATGGAGCCTTTGTAGGGTTCAGCCGTGGTTTCAATGAAGCGACTGTTTCAAGAAAAGGAGAAAAAAAGATTGAAGAAAGGAAAATGTCTAAGGGGTAAGGGGAAGCCTGACAACAGACATAGAAGTGTAATCCAAGAAAAAAATATCTATCAGATTTTTTGCTCCAGTTGCTTCTTGATTTCCCAGAAAAACCAAAAGCAGATGTTTTAATTTACTGTTCCCATAGTACTGTTCAGTGTGCCTTCATCTCTTTCCTGATGTTATTCCCATTTTTCCCTCTCATTTATTAATAAAAGGAATGAAAGATCACATAGATCAATACAGACAGGAAAAGTGACAGATAGCCAAGGCATTTTTCATCATCTTAAAAATAATTTTCAAGACAAAGTCCCTACTAACCATATTCTCCTCCGAAAGTAAATATAGTAATTTACTGCTCAGAATCAGTACAGTCTAGATGCTGCCAAGCTTTCTAAAACTACCTGTTTTGGTTTTTTTAATAAGACAAAAAACAAAACACGCCAAAACCAAAAAAGCGCATTTTATTTACACAAGTATTTTCTAGCACAGCCATGATGATTGTTCAACATTCACATCTACTTCGTTGTACTCTGAAGCTATGACCATATTTCACACATTCCTTTTTAAACCCTGACTAATGTAACAGAAAAAGAGTAGGCCAGAAGGAATTTCTGTATTGAAGACATTTCTCCTGAAGTCCAATAGGATCCAAAGTAGTCATGATTTTATATCATAGGAGTAATTTATTTAAAATTAAGATAGCAATAAAAGTGGTACAGAGAAAAGTATTTGACCAGCACTGACAAATTTCACCGCTGTAACATTTTCCCCACATTGTAAGTCTTATCTTCAAACTTTCAGCACAATCTTTTTTTCTCTTTTTGAGTGCTGGGATATGCCAAAGGTTAATTTTAAAAGAAAACACCCACAGAGGTTACTGCCTGATGCATCTTAGAACATGTTGCCTGCCCTGTGCACCACTCTGCTCCACCAAACATTCTCCTGTACCTGAGCGGCACTGGCTGGGCTGCACACTGGTCCTTGCACCTTGCTGGTCTGTCACCAGACATTTTAAAGAAAAGAAGTTGATCATTTCTCCCCCACAACACTCAAAAATCAAGTAATCTCTAGATACCTCAGCAATGGGCCAGTTCATGGCAGAAACTGGAAGGGAGCTGCAGCTAAGACTCCCAGTGACCTGCAGAGGTTAAGTGATACTACTGGCCTCTGCCAAACTTCGGCCAGCAATTGGAAGCCCATCAGCAGCTTCATAGCAGGTCCCCAGGGCCTCCTGAAAACCAAAAAGCAGTAGGAATATTTCAGTCCCAGAGGTAACTAAAAGGCTTAGAAGTAAAAAAACCAACTAAACAGAAAACCCAGAGAGAAGTTGATGTGCTGACACAAAGCTGTGAGGGACCTTTGAAGGAGAAAGAAAAGACTTTGTGAGGGATAAACACTCTGCAGAGGAAGGCTGGCCATGTAGGACTGGATATCTCCCATTCCCCTAAAAATGGTGATAGAAAAAACCACAGCAGAAAAAAATGCAGAAGTGAGGAGTTGGTCCCAGGTTCAAGTGACTGACACACAACATTACCAAAGATCAGATCTCAGTCTGATTTGGGCACAGGACCTCATACAAGACAAGAGATTCTCACAAATTTCAAGCCTCCAGGGACAGCAAACATCAACTGATCATCAACTGGTAGATGCTGAGCAAATAAATCTTCCTCACATAAGCAATGAGAAACCTCTTTGTCCCGATGCATGGTTCGGCCTCCATGCCCTTACATTAAGGGGATGGACTTAAGCCTCAGAGGACAGAAAAGTCCAATCTGTTTCCCTAGTTGCTCTCCTCAGCCACACAGTTCTCACTGAAAGAATTGGCCATCCTCCTTTTCAACTTTATCAGGGACCAAAAATTCACCCTCTCCCATTCCAGAGGAAAGTAAACATCCTTCTTGGAAGGAGCAATCAGGTGGTCAAAGTCCAAGAGGAAAAAAGAAGATAACACCTCAGCAGCTCTTGGCAAGGCAGTAGGAATCAACACCCCGCTGGGTGAGACTCCTCCCTGCTTCTCAGGCCACATGCTGTGGGCAGCTCTTATGTTAAGGTGCACCTGCCTTGAAAACTGGTAGAGGCTCATTGCCTAAGGAGGAGCACGATGTGCTGGGGCTCACCACGAGGCATCACGTGTTTCTTGTGTTAACGTTGCCCAGGTCATGCCCAGGACAAGTGCTGAGCCCAGCCTCTCAGGACAACACAATGGTAGATGGTCTCCTTATTGGGATTTCAGTGGAAGACACAGCATTTCCACAGCTCAGGGAGGAGGGAATACAGCAGATAAATTTAAGTCTCCAATTAAAATAGACATCTTTATGTTCTCACCAAGAATGTACTAGGGCAGTGCTGAGACCTACAGAACTGACGCTATAGTAAGTGGTAAATGAATGTGCTGCAGTATGGAAAAGATAAGGAGAAACATAGGACCTCTTCTTCACAGCTGTGTCCAGCCCATCAGGATCCACGAGTATCTAAGAACTACATCTTGGAGTTCATAATAAGACCAGAAGAAGGTAAAAAGTGTCTGGCAGTACTCATTTTTACAGACCGTCTGCCTCTCTCAGGACCCTGCAGTCTACAGAAGAATCATTTTTCAGATTTTATTGGAAAAAAAAAAAATGGCTGCAGAGACAGGGAAGTGCTTTCAGTGCCAAGTCTCTTGACTTGGCAGGTCTGAGGTAAAATCCAGACTGACCAAGTAAATATGTTCATATATATATACACACACACACACTTTTTCATTATTTTTTAAAAAAACAGGATAGAGCTTAAAAGATCAGCATATTGAGCATTTGTGCAGGATGGAGTTTCCTGCCATACAATACAATCATCTCACGCGAACATCTGCGATACAAGTATCCCATCATGGGATGGGCAAAGTTTATCGTCATCCCAGAAAGGAAGGAAGGAAATTAATAAATAGGAGGGAAGGGATGATAGAAAACTGCCATACAACTAGGGTGTTCCCTCTTGATTATCATCTAAAGAAAGGTGAAAGCAGAAAAGAAATCCAGAAACCACACACACACAGATATGCACAAAAGAAAAAGGAGAGAAAACAGTTGTGAGAGCAACATGGGCAAAAGGCAAAATCCATAAAATAAAAGAATTCCGACTCATTCAAATACCTGAGAGGAATTGAAAATCATCTATCGAGTACATCTGTTTTGCTTATGCACACAGGCACAGGAAAGGCAGGGTGCAAATACCTTATGCATATTGTCAAGGACAGACCAACACAAATACATATGCGGAGGTAAAGGACTTGGAAGGCAAACCAGAAGTTGAAAATACTACATGACCCAGCAACACACACATACATTCCCCCCCCCCCCCACAAACCAACGATTCAAACAACAGATTGAAAAACAGCAGTGAAAACAAAAACACCTTCTGAACATGGAAGTTGGGTAAGTGATGAGCATTTAATGCAACTAGCCAAACACATGTAATGAATGTCCATAGCAGAAAGGTTAACAGCAATAAATAGCAATAAACAATCACAAGATTCCCTTTAATCTTCTGATTTTCACAGGATTCTCCACACGCAAGCCTGGGAGCGGTGCAGGGAGAGGAGAGGGATAGTCGTGCCAGGTTGATGAAGCTCAAGCTGCCCGACAGCCTTCACCCCCGGCTACTGCAGAGGCTTCTTTTCATCTCCTAAAAATCACCATACTGGGCTGGAGAATAATTCCAGCTCAGCGCTGGGAATCCACACAGGTTCAGCCAAGGCTGGGGAACAGCCATGTGCTGCAGCTCCACCCCACCACATAACTGTTTCCATTTTGAGATTAGGTTACCTAAAACAGACCTATTTCATTTGGTATAACCAAACTGGCTAAAAACAGTTATTCACATAAACAAGAATCAACCTGCAATGAATGTCAGTCATGGCTGGATGTGAATCAACTGACCCCCCAAAAAAATCTACTGCTGGAAAATGCTCACACATAAAAGTACCATTAAAAACAACCATAAGGTAAATTTATCCTGAATTAAACCCATCCTATTCTAAATAAAATAAAGTGAACAATCAACTGTGGAAGGAGTTTAAAAACCAAATGAAGATCTGAAAAAGATGTGCTTGAAGCAGATACTAAAGGTTGTAGTGGCACTAACCAGATTTACAGAAAAAGACTGAGACACCACCTTCCCGGACCCCACTTCAAAGCTTTGCTGTCTCCCAGCTTGAGTTAATAGCAAAATCCCAAAAGGGAGGTCACTTGTAAGTACTAAACCTACTTTAAAAAAAAAAAAGTAGTACTTGAGATTCAGAGAAGGTATCTTGCACACACTCAGAGCCTGGCCCTCAGAACTACAAACAGCAGTAAGGTGAATTTAAACTCAGTCTGTCTATAGGCAGCCAATAACGAATGCAAAGCACGATGAACAGAAACAGCTTCAAACATCTGAGCTAACAGTGGTGGTTCAGTCTCACGAAACCTGGTGACAAGGTAACTCCACTAATGAGATCTCAAGATGAGAAGAGCAGCAGTTGCTGCCACCACCGACCCAAGAGGTAAGTGCAACCCACCCAGGGGCACAGGGAGCAACCACGGTCCTCAACATGTTTATTCCTTGAACAGAACATGATCAGGAGTTAAAGTGACTGTCACCAGTATATTGGTGGTGCTCTGCCGACAGTGATTTCACAAGCGGTTTCACATCAACATGGGTGGCACAACAATTCGTGTTGCTTCACAGCAACAGCGATCACCCACCACTACTGCAAGCCCTCCCAAAGGACCTGTCCCAACCCACCATCCCTCAGGCACCAGAACAACAGGCCACGGTCAGTGCTGTCAAGATCTACCAAAGTGGTCAAGTTTAACAAAATAACTTATTATCCCTGATCATGCAGGCAGACCCCTCGCCCATGTAGTCTCCATTCCAGAAAGGCAGGACAATAGGCTCAACAGACTGTCCTCCAAATTCATGGGCCTCTAGACAGAACAGCCTCTCTCTCAATCATCTTCTCCCGAACAAGATGATGGGAAAAGATAGGAAATAACTGGCTAACAGCATGACTTTGAAAGAGCATTTCCTGAGAATCGGACTATTTTTCAAAATCAGCAGCATCTTCCCCCATTAATTCAGACACTGACAATGGATGTCAATCACTGCATAAATGAGCTGGCACTTGCTAAAGCAGCTACAGTAGTAGACCAAAAATGCAAGTATTTGGCCTCAGGGAATTCAGAGAATCAAAATGCATGAGTCTAAATTAAATCCAAAGGGCAACAGTCCATCAATAATCTACAAGTTTCCTAAACCAAAGGTCTGAGGAACTTTTCCAGCATCAGCCTGAATTATCTACATAAAACAGGATAATTTTGTCTCAGCTCTGCCTCGCATATTCAGGCTCCAGACTGTCCAAGAGGATTCAGCTGGACTGTTCTTTGCTGTACAAAAGCAAGAGACAATATTTCTTAGTTTCAGATACATCTCTCCTTCCTGCCCATACGTACAGTTAAAGCAAACTATCACATGCCAATCAGTGCTTTAATTGTCCTCCCCCTTGGACATAAAGCCCAGCTGGATTAATTCCTAGAGATTCTCCTTACACCCATGGGACTTCTTGCCAGGGCTATTAGGATAAGGATCCAAGTCCACAATTCTGTCTAACAGCTGATAACCATCCATAAACCCACAACCACTGACACATAAATATCTAGATTTGTTTTCAAACATGAGAATCATAAGCAGTGTTTGCTGTGGCTCAGCAAGACTCCCTAGTAGATATACTGATCTATACACACACTGATAAAATTATAAAGAATGGCCCAATTCCAATTCAGGCACTGCAACGAGACAAATGCCTTTCTCAGAGGGTCAAAAAGGAAGTCCCAGCTACCCACCACACCTTAGTTTTGCAAGAGGGATTCAATGATTCAACTGAAGTACCACACAGAGAGTAATTATTCCATAACAGGTAGCAACAACTAACAAATTTTAGCAATGTGTGGAAGATGTGATGGGGCTCAGAGTGTGTGAAGGAAGTCAACACTGTTCATGGCAGAAAAAACAATCATTTAAAAATAACAAGTTTCTGGAAAAAGAGGGGTGCAAGGGGACATTTCAAACACACCTCCTCTAGCCTACCTTCCCTACCCCAATGCTTACCTTTTGTATAAAAACAAAAAAAGGGACAATAAAGGGACAACTTACATCGTAGTGAACATCTCTAACTCCTGTTTACTCTGCCTCTATATCCTCCCTATTCATCCAACACCTAACCACCTCTCCAGAGGAAACTGTCTCCCAAGCATGTCAGAAACAACACATGTGCATCCATCACTACCCAGCACACCCCCTTCCAATGTACATGAAGACAGGAGAGCATGATAAAACGCACAAGAAGGGACTGATGAAAGCAGTCCACGTCACCACGTTTGCCACAGCTACAGAATCACAGAATCATTAAGGTTGGAAAAGACTTTTAAGATCAAGTCCAACCATCAACCCAACACGACCACGCCCATTAAACCATGTCCCAAAGTGCCACGTCTACACATTTTTTTGAATACTTCCAGTGATGGTGACTCCACCACCTCCCTGGGCAGCCTGTTCCAACGTTTGGTCACTCTCTCACTAAAGAAATTTTTCCTAATATCCAGTCTAAACCTTCCCTGGCGCAACTTGAGGCCATTTCCTCTCGTCCTATCACTGGTTACTTGGGAGAAGAGACCAACACCCACCTCACCACAACCCCCTTTCAGGTAGTTGTAGAGAGCGATAAGGTCTCCCCTCAGCCTCCTCTTCTCCAGACTGAACAACTCCGGTTCCCTCAGCCACTTCTCATAAGACTTGTGCTCCAGCCCCCTCACCAGCTTCGTTGCCCTTCTCTGGACACGCTCCAGCACCTCCATGTCCTTCTTGTAGTGAGGGGCCCACCTACTACTGTGTCTGAACAGAGACGGGGGCAGGCAGTGTTTTCGGCAGCGGGAAGGAGGTTTCACACTTACCCAGCTCCCTACAGGGGAGCGCCACGCTCCAGCGGGGCGGCCGGGTAGCTGTGCCGTGAGGCATGCCGGGGCATCGCAGCGCGGTGGCTGCCGGCAAGCTGCGGCTTCGGGAACCTAGAACAGGAAAAAAGTGAGTCGAGAGTGAATGTGCCGAAGCCCCTTTCGAAATCGGCACTGACAGCCTCCCACAGGCAGCTGCGGCATCGCCACAGCTGAAAGCCCTGAAAACAACACATCATCAAGGTTGACTAACCAAAACATTGTTCTTTAAAATGCAATTAAAGCTGGAAGTATGAGCAATTTAACAACTATAAACACCAGAAAATATTGCAATGATCTCAAAATCAAACGTTTCAAACCGAGTAGCAACGCCCTGCAGCAGTTGTTAGCAAACAGATGATCTGACTTTCGAAGCATAGCTGCCCTTCAGTGTTTCATCACAAGGCAGAGTTGATATATGCCTGAAGAAATTGTGAGCTTCCAGCATTTGTAATACTATCTTTCAGCTTTATTTCACCAATACCCATTTCCAAGCTTCATCCATTTGTAAGTTACTTGTAGTCATTTCAAATAAAACATATCTAGAAGCAAGAAAGTTAAAAAGAACAATAACATTATTTCCAGTCATTCCAGAGTAACAGTATGAGTTTAAAGATTAACTACTCAATTAACACAATTTAGGTTCAAGTTGATATCATCTTGAAATAATGAGCTTTATCAAAAGTACACCAAACAATACACGTGAATCTACCAGGAGGCTGAGATATAATTATGCAGTTTGCCCTTTAATTTGCATCTGACAGTAGTTTAAGTGACATTTCCCGAACTTAAGACCAACAGTTCGTATTCACAAAGTGCTGTAGGTGGATGATCGCAGCCTATGCTCTCTCAAAACTTCAAAACAAAAGTACTTTTAAGACCACTGCTTAACAGCAGGGAACCACTGGTCACATCTGAAAACCACTGGCTGCATTAGTGAGTCTCAAACTACCCAAAGAGAAAGGAAAAGGCAGAATCCCAGTGCCTCTGCCTCTCCTTGCTCCAGTTTCCCAGCAAAAGAGCACAGCACTGGGAAGATGCTTCACTATTGCCTCCAACATCCACGTCAAGACGCACAATTGGCATTTTTCAGAACAAGCCCAGACAATCCATCAACAAGAACCGCAGATTCTCATCTAGGAATAAAAGGGCTGACGTACTTGAACACATACAGGTAAGTGAGCCAGGAGACGGATGAGGAGCCAGAGAGGGTTGCTGGGTTTATGTCTTCCAAATCAAGAATGGCAACACTGCTTATTTAAACCTGAAATGCAGCCTACACAACCACCGTTGGCACAATCAAAATCTTTTGTATAAGCTGTACTTGATAAAATTAGGTTAATTTTCACTATAAAGTTGGAAAAGAATTGCTGGTTAAAAAAAAAAAAATCAAATAACCTTTATCCAAAGATTGCTGTAGTTTGAGGAGAACACAGTTCATTCTTCATACAAAACAGAAGAGGCTAAATTGCTTGAACACAAAAGATAACTCAAATTCAACTACCAAGTCGTGCCCAGCAACTCTGTAATAATTGCATACAGAACACAAACATGCTTTGTTGGGAACTCATAATATCTAATCAGCTATAATTGTAAATTTATTTTCCATTTGTAAATTACCAAGGGAGCTAACTAGAGAACAGGGGGTGTAAAATAATATTCTGTCTGGGGATATTTTAACACATAAGCCTCTACCCACCCCTTCTCTAATGCCTGCAAGGCTCTTCTGCTTCTGAACTTACTTTATAGTTGAAATACCTTCAAAGTGAAGCTAACAAGTAATGTGAGCAATGCTCTAATGAATTCTCAGCTTTGGCTATTTTTCCCAAACCGTTCTTTTACGTCGTCTACAAATTTGTATGCTGAGCCGTAGTTTCTGTGCTCATGTGCATCTCTGTTTCTGAGGAATGTCAATATTCTCATCAAGCGAGATGTTTCAAAGTTTCTAAACTTAAAAAAAATCACACCATCTATGGGTTTGGTGTTCTCTCACATGGCCCTGTTTCATCTTAACCCCTTAACCCATCTCGCCCGTCTCCACCTGCCCAGTTCCTGAGTGGTCCTGCCAAGCTGTGCAGCTCCACCAGCGAGCACAGCTCTCTGGGGCCAGGGGAGGGTGTTTGCGGGCTCCGGCCGGTGGCACGGCCCAGGCAGCACCGTGCCCATGTACTTCACGCCTCTCCTTTGTAAGGTTCATCCCTTGGGCAAGCAGATTTCATAATTCGCATGCCGCTCCAAACTTGCCTCTGCGTTTACTGCTTAAGGGACACTTCTGACATCGTCCCATGTCATGCCTTCCCTATGACAGCATCTGACTATGTTTCGCTGCCAGCGACAGTGACTACGGGTCCCGCCGTGACAAGGACCTCACCAGCAGGGCGCAGGCAGCGCGCAGCATTGCGTCCGCCTTCGTCTCCCACCCCGGACTGCCGCGGACCTTCCAGCGAAGGGAAACGACTGTCAGCCGCATCTGTAAGCTGGGCTATCCAAAACCACATACAATTTAATAGCGGAATGATAGAAGAATATGCCTTATAAACAGATTGATTTATTTTTTAAACGAGCTCCCTCAAAGCCAGCAGTTGAGTGAGCCAACACCCCGCTTTCACCAGCCCTGCTGCGCGAGCCACGCCGAACTCCCTGAAAACGCAAGGGCAAGCAAGGAGAAACAGCCAGAAATTCTCTCCGTTCCACAGCACTGACAAATAATATATAGATGGGTGGAAGAATTAAGCCATAATCAGCAATCTTGTTGACCCAGGTAGTCATGTTGTGCTTTTTAAATTAAAAAAAAAAGCAAGCATTTCCAGGCTGTAAAAAAGCAATGACAAAATATCAGTTTTCTGAAAACAGCAGCTGCCAGTTTTATACAATAAATAATGCTGTTTTATAGTAACAAGTACAACATCAGCAAAGTTAACATACTAACACTGACAGAGATTATCTCTGTTCTCTATTAATCCGCATTCTTTACAGATTTTTTTTTATGAAAATTAAGCATGAAGCTGAGAGGTTATCTATGGCCATATTAGCAAACATCTGCTTGTGATTCTGATTTCATGTTTTCATGCTATTCTTGGAAAAGCAACCATTTTCGAGAAGAACCAGATGTGACCAAGTGTTCTTAATCGTAAAATATTCGTTTTAGCAAGATAAAAGTTCAGTAAAAAAGCAGGGCCAGGAAAGAAATCATATTCCCTGAACACAGCCACTGCCTTATACTGCTGCTGCTGAATACTCCAGGGGAAAAGTGTTTCTGAAGAGGAAAAAAGGCAGTTTATTTAGTGTGCCACTACAGATAATTACCCTTAATTTTTAAATATGAAACATTAAAAGGAATAAACATGAACTCAGCTTCAACTTTAAAGCAGAGATGCTATGCATTACACGAGCTGAACC